>NC_041374.1:4100043-4400043 GCF_900634415.1 Cottoperca gobio | reverse complement strand
CAAAAGTGTGAAATAAGCATGAATGCAACCTAAAATCCCAAAACTACTTCTCTCACTAGACATCCTGTCACCATACCATGAACTTTGTGTATTCGGACCTCAAACATTAAAAATGCCAAACTAATGTTCCTGTTTCTGCCTGATAGGTATATGACTGTGTGATTATGATCGCCAGCGAACCCAGAATGAAAGGACTCTGGAAGGAGATAAACTGTGCGACGTCCCTAGGCTTCATCTGTAAAAGAAACTTGGGTGAGTAAAATGTTAGCAAAGCCACATTATCATGAGTTAATTAGAACAACTAATAAGTAATAAGTAATAACTAGGGCTGTCAAGCGATTAAAATATGTATCTAATTAATTACATGCTTTGTGATTAATTAATCTAAATTAATCGCATATATCAATATTTGCTGTGAGAAGCATTTCAAAATATTCAAATGGTTTTGCAAGATGAGTGAATCAATGAGTAGCATTATAAACTTAAAGGTCAACATGTCTTTTATATCAATAGTATTTCTCCAATATCTTGTTTTCCACATTTATCTTGGACAACACAGACCATCAGTTTGACATAAAGTGCATTCATTGCACAATAAATGATATCTTGTGGCGGCTTAAAAGTTTTGTCATTTGACGCTTTCTGTAAAGCCTCCGTTAGCCCCCTGTCCTCTACCACCTGCAGTCCATTGCAATACATTTCCTGATGGAGTTGTTAATCTGTCTCAGGTAGATCGACTCATTCTGCGTCTGAACGCCTGATCGAGAGATGACGAGACGGGTCGCTCACTTTAGCATCAGCGGCGGTGCTAGCTAGCTCGGAGCTAGCTGCTAAGTGCTTTGCGTTGAGGTGATATTTCAGATTGAAGTTCTCGATGGTTCGAACATTCTTTGCTGCAGGAATCTCACAGAACGGAGCATCAACAGTTACATCCGGGAGTTTATTAAATGTAAACTTTCCATTCACTGGGCCAAGTAACGTTTTCTCATCCGCTTCATCATGTTGACTGAGGCTGCTGTGGCCGCGCCGCGTCGGTTGACGTAAAGAGTCAAGGGGCTTCTAAGAGCGCGATTAATCCGCGTTAATTATTTTGCCGTGTTATTTTTTCTGTGATTAATTAATCTGAATTAACGCACTAATTTGACAGCCCTAGTAATAACATATAATTGATTGTCAAGCATTGTGTAAATGCTAACTGGGGATATCATCAATTTAAAATTGTGTACTAGAGCTTTTTCAGCTGGACGGGGTTTTTTTCATGATGTTTCTCGTTTACAAAGATTCTCAGATCGTAGTCCCGCCCACAACCGTGTTACCAAAGGCTTTCTACAAACTTGGCAATGACTCCTACAAAATGGTCACCCAGAAGATGAAATGGGATGAGGCAAGGAGGCAGTGCCAGGCAGATGATGCAGATCTGGCCAGTATCTTAAACCCTGTCACCCAGGCATATATGATCTTGCAGATTTCCAAGCTCAAAGAGCCTGTGTGGATCGGCCTCAACAGCAATGTGGAAAAGGTCTCGAACGGTTATTGAATACCACTAATAAAACGAGACCTTTTAGCTCTGTGCAAACTTTCACTAATTCAAATAATGATTTATTTTCTCAGATTCATGGCCGGTTCAAGTGGGCCGATAACTGGCGGTTGTTATATACCAAATGGGGCAAAAATGAGCCTAAAGACAACTTTGCCTGCGTGTATATGGACGTGGACAATACATGGAAGACTGCACCATGTAACAATACCTACTATTCGATTTGCAAGAGGTCACCAGGTCAGACAATACCCCTGTTAGTTCTCTTGCAATATTTACGGTACACAACCAAACGCATGCTTAGCAATCCAAACTCCTGTCTCTTTTTCAGACATAGCAGCGACTGATCCCCCACAACTCCCCGGCAACTGTCCAGAATCAAAGAGACAAATATCCTGGACACCTTTCAGAGGCCATTGTTATTCCTTCATCAAATCATTGGTGGGCAGCTGGCCCCATGCCTCAGTTGAATGTCTGAAAATGGGTATGTTATGAAGAATCTTCTCTAATAAATTACAACTTATATGTGTTAACAATCTTGACGATATGCTATTGTTCATCAGGTGCTTCTCTGATGAGTATTGAGGACCCTCAGGAGAATCTATTCCTACAACAAAACCTGGAACTTATGCAGGACGGTGCCACGTCCTTCTGGATCGGCCTCATCAAGACTCATGAAGGTGAGCATGTCTTGCAATGCCTTTTTCCAACATATAAAGATGTTGAGCACTGTCCCATTCAAACCTTCACTAGGTCCCGCCCCTCGAACGCAGACCAGCTCCTACCATAGTCCGACAACTGTCGGATCCTGTCCCACAGACTCTCATGCACTCCTTTCAGATTTTCTTAATTTTAAGGCTTGTTTCGTATATTTCAAAATGATAGTGATACTCGTTACCTGGAGAGGTTTGAAGGACATATACAATTTGAAAATGTTTTGTCTCTACCTAAAAAAACCTGTAGTATTAAGGTGTAGAACTGTAGAACTAACATTAGCAGAGTAGAGCACATTATTCTATGCTACTGAAGGTATACTGAATGTATACACATGCTGCTTTTGCTTTTTAATGATTGTAACGGTGAAAAAAGACCCACCCTGCTTTACCGGAACAGAACAGTGTTGCTCCTTAATTACATTTGAAGGCATCGTGGTTTGAGGTGATCTGTAACTTAGGCTTTAGCTTCTATCTTTATCTTTTTAACCTTTTTTCACTGCGGAGTCAGTTTGACATCCTGGATATACACTTCAAACGCATATTGTACACCCTTTTGTCTGAGTTCAGATAGTGACTGTGGGCCATAACTGTCAACATTGGAATTTCAAAATAAGGGAAATTTTCTGGCGGACTCCATATCTTAACAGCTCTCAGCCACCCAGCCCATATAATGTAAATGTAAACACATAAAGGACGTGTAGGCCTATATACATTCAGGAAATACATGTTTATTTAAAGTATCTATTACTTGTACAGACATGTTTATAAGATGTATGTATTTTCTTTATTAGTTATTATCATCAATTTATTTGATGATGGATGAGTTGTGTGGCTTTTGTTTCCCCCGACGAGGACTTCCTGTCGATGGCAGAGTCGGGAAACTTGTCTGCTACACTGCGACTGAAATCATCGCAGAAGCTGAAGGCTACATTATCTTTGGCGCAAAGCATCGACATCTTTCCCTCAGCTTTGGTCACTTGGTCAACAGTTCTTGTCACACATGAAGTCATTGACAGTGTATGTGTTTGTGCCTCTTGGGCGTGCTTGTGCTTGGACGATTGTTCATGCTGGCGAACATCGCTTTTTCCACCGTGTGCGATGCTAACATCTGAATGGCACACTTTACAAAAAGCATGAGTTTGCCCGACTCTGCTTTTTATTAAATAAGGGAAGGTTTCCTCCCATTTGGCAGGTACTTACATAAAGTTTTAACTTTTTTGGCAGGTACAACGCGTCTCCATCTATCTCCCGTTCACTGTGACTCATCCATATTTTTTCATCTTCTCCTTCTGTGTTATTGATTTCTTCTTCTCTGTTTTTACTGGCGGATAACATTTTTCAGCTAAAGTTAAACATGATACTGCCACTTTACCATGTACACTTTTTAAAATTAGGCCTATTTTTATTTTTGAAAGGTTAAAAATATGGGATAATTACGGGAAAAACGGGAGGGTTGACAGGTATGCTGTGGGCTCCATGCTAGCTCCATCAGCTTGACAGTTGCTAACAACAAAGGGGCAGGGCTTAGCGAATGGTCAATTAAACTACAAGTATGCTACTACTTTGTAGTATAGAAAGTAAAGTAATAATAGAAAGTCAATAAACCAATAAAAAGTAACATCTATATAGAAAAAAATACGACTGATGGTAAATTAATTAATTTGGTTCACGTTTGACACATTGAGCTAGGATAAATGTAATTTCTGGCTAGCATCTTTCTTTAGGTTAAGAAATACTGTAGAGTAGCAACCAGGGAGACGAGTTAAATACACTCACTGGCCACTTTATTAGCTACAGCTGTTCAACTGCTCGTTAATGCAAATATCTAATCAGCAAATCACATGGCAGCAACTCAATGCATTAAGGAATATAGACTTGGTCAAGACGACCTGGTGAAGTTCAAACAGAGCATCAGAATGGGGAAGGAAAGTGATTTAAGGGACTTTGAACATGGCATGGTTGTTGGTGCCAGACGGGCTGGTCTGAGTATTTCAGAAACTGTTGATCTTCAGGGATTTTCACGCACAACCATCTCTAGGGTTTACAGAAAACGGTCCGAAAAAGAGAAAACATCCAGTGAGCGGCAGTTCTCTGGGCGAAAATGCCTTGTTGATGCCAGAGGTCAGAGGAGAATGGCCAGACTGGTTCAAGATGATAGAAAGGAAACAGGAACTCAAATAACCACTTGTTACAACCAAGGAATGCAGAAGACCATCTCTGAACGGACAACACGTCAAACCTTGAAGCAGATGGGTTCCAGCAGCAGAAGACCACACCGGGTGCCACTCCTGTCAGCTAACAACAGGAAACTGAGGCTACAATTCACACGGGCTCACCAAAATTGGACAATAGAAGATCGGAAAAATGTTGCCTGGTCTGATGAGTCTCGATCTCTGCTGCGACATTCGGACGGTAGGGTCGGAATTTGGTGCAAACAACATGAAAGCATAGCTCCATCCTGCCTTGTATCAATGGTTCAGGCTGGTGGTGGTGTAATGGTGTGGGGGATATTTTCTTGGCATACTTTGGGCCCCTTAGTACCAATTGAGCGTCGTTTAAACGCCACAGCCTACCTGAGTATTGTTGCTGACCATGTCCATCCCTTTATGACCACAGTGTACCCATCTTCTGATGTCTACTTCCAGCAAAATAATCCGACAGACACAGCTAAAGTTGACTGTTTCTGAGAGTGCGGGTTTGGTCATTAAAGTACCAAGTTTCCTTGTTTCAGGTGAGTGGATGTGGATCGATAACAGTGCTGTGGACTACGTCAACTGGAAAACAAAAATGCCAAAGTTAGACTCATGTGTGAACATCGATTCTCACAGTGGTCAGTGGAGTACAGAGAGCTGCACCAGATACAAGTCGTACATCTGCAAAACAGCCAAAGGTACATTTAACTTCATGTACAGTAGTTTTAATTTGACCCATAATCAGTCACTTGCAATGAGTATTTATTCTCTTTTTTCAGTTATTACACCTACACAAAAGCCACCATCTGTTGGTAAGTTATTTTACCTAAGATATATGCATATTGAATATGAGGTTTCAAACTAAAGTTAACATTTCTATGTGTTTTGCCTCCGCAGCCCACATCATTGAGGAAGTTTCTCATGGGTCTGCTGGCATCACTGTTGCTGTAGTGCTCGTTGTAATCGCCGTATTTGGACTCGGTGCCTTCCTGTTCTTCCGTAAACGGATACCCATGCCTGACTTGGGAGAAAGTACCTTTGACAACAAGTTATACTTCAACAATCCAATCCGAGCCCTTGTAGACACCAAGGGTCTGGTGGCCAACATAGAGCAGAATGAACAAGCATAGAAAGACATGATCAGTGGTAATCAGCACTATGAACATTATATAATTTCATACTTTATTTTGCACCACTTTACTGGGAACTGAATCTCAAACAAACCCTGTTGTGTTTTCCCATTTAATCACTGGATCAATGCTGATAATTCAGAATTATTATCTAATAATTCATACAAGCACTGGCGCTGCAATAAGGGGATTAGGGAAAAGATAATATAAGTGGACAATCTATAGCACATTTTACATGATTATGCGATTTGTGAAATATGTACAGTTTATTTTTTACTTTTACCAAACAAGATAATCAAGAACATTTCTAGACCAGTTCAAGATGTGCAATTAACTGGGTGGCTTGTTATTATTCTCCATAATCTGCTCATCATTGTATTTCTGGTTTGTAAATAGATGCTCGATAAAACAAATTAAATAAACAAAACTGAATCATTTGTCTGTTTCTTTGCACCTTTTTCTTCTGATAGACCAAAAAGATTGAGACGATGTTGAATCACGAATTGCAGAGAACTGTGAACTGTGAGTTTGGGAAATTGTTGTTTGGAGAAACAGGATATCCACCCGTGTCATTGCTGCTTTATTTAACACCCAAGACCCGTTTAACGTGAACAAAAGCAAAAGATTTATGCTAGTGAAAATATACAGTTGTAAAGATTACTTTTTACATAGAAGAAAGATAATTAGAACAAATCTCCTTTCAAATTTCAAAATTATTTGAGCTCAATTTCAAATGTTCTCTTCAGTATTACTCTGTCAGGCATCAGCCATTCAACCCCCCCTACCAGCGGCTGGCCACCCCCATTACCTAATGTTGAAAATGAGGCAGTGTTCTCCATGGAAACCGCAGCCCTCTGAGACTGTGGCAGCTAATCCTCAGGAGCTTACTCAACTCTTACTTCTCGTAAGAGGGTTTTAACAGCAGCACCAATGCCCAAGAATTCTTCTGTTTATCCCACTGGAGGAGGAAAACAAACCGTACAGCAGCTGAGAGGAGCAGAGGGTAGAACGATTTCCTCCGGTAGGCTTTTTTATCTATTCTATCTCAGGTATTACTGTAGCTTTAGTCCTCTTATTGCTCGGTCGGCGTGACCCGCAGGGTGCTACAGGGTGTACAGTGTGGGAGTATGCTGGAAAGCATTTTGTGAGAAGAGCTTGGCATGTTAGATCTTTGATGACTCAGAGATCATAGAGAACGTTACCAGTGCTTAAATGAGTATGTGTGTGTGTGTGTGTGTGTGTGTGTGTGTGTGAGGGGGGGCTCACTCGTACCAGCTCCCGTCTTGTTCTTGAAGAACTCACGTTACTAATAAGGGACACTGGTTCAGTATTTAGACCTTTATGACAGACTTTGTAGTCAGCTACTAACTGAAGAGGTTCAGCGTGACTTCTGTGGAGAACTATTTTGTTTTAGATGTGGATCTCTTGCTTTGTGTTAATAATAGCTTTTCCTTTCCTCAGCACCAATTATTTTCTCTCCCGTCTCCCTCTCCATGCCCCCTGCTCCCTGCCCCTGTGCTCTCTCACTTGCCTGCACTAATCCTTTTGTTGTGGACTGAGGGGCCCAGGTTTTGGCTGACCGTTCGCCACTGTAGGTCTGGTTCAGCTGAAGGGTGCCCACCGTCCTGTCCTCCGCCAGATCAGCCGGGCCTATTTTTAACACGTCTCACAGCTCTTCTTTTCTGGAAGCTTTCAGCTCTCTCCTCTCGGTCACCTTGATTCAAATTTCTCTCTCAGTTTTTGCCTGTTTGTCTCAATCAACTTCTTGTCGGACAGCCTTGGAAGGAACATGCACTTCAGGGGCAGTGCTCCCACTTTGCTGCTGTTTCTTTGTCTGCTGGAGGTGAGAGGGCAGAAGTACCTGCAGGAGACTCTCCGGGCCTTGGATCTGCCCCTGGATACCGACAAAGAGCCACAGCTGCAAAAGAACCACACCGGTATCCTGATCGCCAAGCTCCTCCAGGAGGTGCACTGCGCAGAGCGGACCGGCTCCTCTCAGGATGTCTGCAGCAAGGTAAGACCTTCACCTTCCTTACTGTTGTTGTCCAGCAACTTTTACATCCATATGCAAAATACTTATTATGTATTGATCCCATTCCTGCCTGCTTATTCTACAAAACATGCTTGTTACGGCTGGAATGTGAGTGAATGTGGAGGCTTAAGTCCTTGACCTCTGTGAGGCATTCATGCTGAGTGGCTTTAGATATCCTTCAGTTCAACATAACAAACTCTACAGTGGAGTGGAGTTAGAAGTACCTCACGTCTGTGCAGGCGGGTTGATTGACAATAGGATTGTGTGTGTCAAAAAATTAAGAGAGAAACTTTCTTCATTGCTTGCTAAAATGTCCGCTCTCTCTAACAAAGCATAGTGCTTCGCCCACTCTCTTAACCTTCTATATTTGTGTGTGGGCCTAATTGGCTACCATTTGTCTGAGAAGTACAGGGTATGCAGGGGGAAACAGGCCTCTTATCAAGCAGACTCCTCTAACACTCAATACTTACATGACCTGGTATTTTTACAAGTTTCTGTCCTTAAAATCAGCCTAAAATGATTTATTCTTCTTTCTTTTCCTGATCTTGTTACAGTGCCTGACACCAGAGGTAGCTCTCTCTGTGCTAGAGGATGACGGGAAGGCTTACCTCACTGAGAAGGACTTCCAGCGGATCTCCACTGTTCTGCTGTACTACATAATTAACTTGCAAGACCTGTGTGTGTCAAATGCTGCATCTCTTTCCCCGTCCTCCTCCTCCTCCTCCTCCTCCTTTGGGAACTATCAGTTCTACATTATGGCCCTCACCAATCTACACCCGGCTGAGGACAACCGCTTCCTATCATCCAGAGAAACAGAAAGTATTCTGCAGCTCATCAACCAGCACCCCTCCGATCGAGACGCCTCATCTGAGTTGCAAGTAAGGAATTTATATCTGAGAGATCTATCCCGTCTCGACCATCGGATATGATAATTTCACCTTTTGCTTCCACAGTGTATTGATGTCGCTCGCCTCCTTGAAGAAGTTGACGTGCAAGAAAATCCAGGTGCTAATGGGTCTTCTGTGCCCAAACTGGCTGCAGCCATCATCAGCCATATCCTGCAGGGCCACTGTTTCAGACTGAGGAAACTCCCGTCTCCTGCTTTCTTTACCGACTATATCTTTCAATCCCTAAATCGCACAAGTAACCTGCAGATGATAGGTACGTTCAAGAGCACAGTTGGCTTTTATATGCACATTTAACTTCATGACATTTGCTTTTTTATTTAAGGTTATGTGGGCCTCCGCTGGTATAAGGACTCACTGACCACAAACACTGCAATTTAATCTTATTCTCTTTCTGTGTTATTTAATCTGTTCTGCCACTGGGGGCATCTGAAACAAGCTATAAATAATCTATAATAATCTCAAAAAGGTATATTTTGTCCCAAACGTACACTGATTCGTTTGGTTGAATCACAGTATCATGACACAGTGATTTGCTTAGATTTGGAGGAGTTGCTTCATCAGCTGGGAGTAGGACGGGAAGCAGCGACACACTCTCACAACAAGAAGAGGCGGAGCTCACAGAAAGGGGGCGGGCCTCCACTGGATGGTTGCAACCATGAAATTGCAACGAGCAGAGACTGGGCACAGGTGAGGCGAATGTTTAATTTCGTTTAAAAGAGAATTGTATGCACAGAGAATAACAAGAAGATGCGTGCAGTTACTGTGAGGCTTGATTTGAAGTGCCTCCTACTCATCCACAAAATGTGTCTCTTTCTTTATATATAATCAGGTATGTTTTTCCGCCAATCAGCTGGTGGATATTTTTGCTCTGAACCATCACCTGCCAATTTCCAAGGAGCACTTCAGTCAAATGTGCCCAGCCATCATTCAGCAGTTGCTAGGCAATGCCTGCGAGTCTGCAGAGGAAAAAAGAAGAGGCTCGCTGCCCACTGCACTCGAGAGTAAGACACTTTACCTCATCGGCCTACACTCACTAATAAATACATTATTTGACAACAACTTTGCAGCTAAATCAATGACTTTTTTTACTGAATTGAGGAGGACCTTTTCCTTTAAATACTTTAGTTTTCAGTCATCGATTGAAGGTTTACCATCATTCTGGGAAAGAGAGCCACATACTACTGCAGGAAAGCATGCAAGACATTGGTTATGAATTACTTGTATAAGTTAGTGGCCTAAATAGTCCTTTTTCTATGAAAAGCGAGCAATGTTCTTTGGTTTATTACTCGAAAAGCGCATGGTCATCCCCAATAAAAGCTACAAATACTTACAAAAAGATAAAAAATGTAGTCTTTGTAAGACCTTCAGTGGCGTTTCCCTTCCTTTTATTTTGTGTTAGGATCAGGAAGAATATTATGAGAGGGAAATAATGTGTCTAAACGGTCCCCCCCCCCCCTGCAGAGTACGGCTACAGCACGGCTGCCGTCCTGCTCATCACGTTGGGCTCCATGTTCGGTATCTGCCTGATCTTCTTCAACTCCTGCCAGGAAACCTACACACTCATCCTGCAGCTGTTTGTGGGCCTGGCGGTGGGAACCCTCTCAGGAGATGCACTCCTGCACCTCATACCGCAGGTATAGGACACAGTCAAGCGTCACACGTGTATAAAGAAACTCTGTTGGAGTAAATGTCTAATTGTTTTCCTCTCTGTCTCCTTTGGAGATCCTTGGCCTCCATGATGACACTCACAGTCATGATGACGAACACTATACAGAAGGAAAGGAGTATCTGTGGAGGATTCTGGGCGTGATCGCAGGGATCTACAGCTTTTTCCTCATGGAAAGAATCTTTTCCTTATTTGTTCCCTCTCATGGTCATGTAAGAGTTTGGATTTGTGCAGCTTTTATCAATTTAATGACACAGATACTGACGGCACATGTGCTGACTGTCTTGAGTTTTCCAGGAACAGGCAACTTTGTGCCTCGTCTGAACTTTTGCAGAGCTGATTGTTGAGCAACAGTGGTTTCATGACTTTCCTTTGTCCGCAGGGTCACAGTGACCTTCCCTTAGAGCTCAACTGCAATGGCCAGTCACAGAGGGGCAAGTCCATCTCCACCATACAGCTGGTGAGTCATCACTACCAGGACTGAACCACTATGCTTTTTCTTTTTAAATATTGTTCTTGGCACAATAAATCTGATTCCCGTCAGCATCCCTGTTATTTAGCAACACAACAGTGCCACATATCAAGTGACTAGAAGAGAGAAACAAAAATATAAAGAAGGCTTTTGTGTGTGTGATAGTACCCTGTTCCAAATGGTTCATTTAATGTTTAACACCATTTCAAACATGTCTGTAATTTTGAAGTTTATTTTCCTCCTACTCACAAAGATATTATTATATTGTCACTTATCTTGATTCCTACTTTGCGCAACAAAGCTTCCTTTGCTCCCAAAAAAAACATGAAGCAGACGAGGTAGCGGCTACTAGTACGTTAAAACATTGGTTGAATATTGTGTTTGCTGAGTTATTAAAGTCAATATATTTTCATTCGCCCCAATGATGCTTCACTCCCACACTACTCCTCCAAGCCAAGCATCAAGAAAGCACTGATGCACTTGTTATGAACAATGGCGTTCTGCTAGAGGGCACTGTTGATAGCACCACAACCAGCCAATTACACAAGTTTATGTTTGCTCACATATACAACAGCATAACACCAGATATTAGAAATACAATGGATGTGACATGGATGGCCCAACCCTCATCTACTGTACATCAAGGATAGAATGAATCCATTGAATCCATGTTCACATTTAAACAAACTGACTGATGTTCACTTAAATCAATTGTCCTGCGCTGCTTTTATATAACAGGCCATGAAGCGTGGCGTGGGAGGGAGTGAAGGAACAGGGCAGGACGTAGGATGTTGGAGAATGAGAAGTATTGAATCATTCACAAAGCACTTCATGCTTGTGTTGAATACATACTTGAACTAGAACATTGTGGACACAGAGACTCACGTGGAAAGGGGACCTATTTCCAACCGTGCTTGTTACATAACAATATCTTGTTTTGGTGAATTCTTATTTTCTCAAATTGAAATCAAATCCCTCAAAATAATCCTCTGTATCCTGCAGGGCCCGGTGGATGACTTGGATTGCACAGAAGTATCTCCCGAACACGTAGACACGAGGAGCCCTTCACATCCGAGTAAGCTCCTTCAAAATGAGCTGAATGTGATGTACTTTGTAATTAGTCGCCTGGCATAACAGAGCGATTGTCACGGTCTGAGGATGAGCTTTACAGACTCCCTTTTGTGTTCCCAGGACAAGGGGTTCCTCTGCTGGCTGTGATGATAATCGTGGGAGACAGCCTCCATAACTTTGCCGATGGCCTGGTTGTCGGAGCGGCCTTCTCCTCTTCATCCGAGACTGGCATGGCGACCACCGTGGCCATCCTGTGTCACGAGATCCCGCACGAGATGGGTGAGAGGTCACGGTTGCTCACTTTTTTTTAATGTGTGAGGCCAGGAAACAATCTGCTTATCTTTTCTTTTCTGCTTTCTGTCTCAAAGGGGACTTTGCGGTGCTGTTGAGCTCTGGACTCTCAGTGAAGACTGCTGTGCTAATGAACTTTCTCAGCGCTCTGACCGCCTTCATGGGCCTCTACATCGGACTGTTTGTTTCCTCAGAAATGGAAGTGCAGCGGTGGATCTTCGCCGTTACCGCTGGGATTTTCCTCTATTTGTCACTGGTAGAAATGGTAAAGGAGTTTTATTAAAAAGGATAAATATTTTTGTTGTCGTCAACAAATCCCATGAAAAGACCAAAACCAATAATAAGTTGATCCTCATATGGTTTATTCAATCAGCCTTTTAAAAACACACCAATGAGCCACACTGCTGCACTGACCATGTTCCTTCGTCATAGACCTGAGCACTGTAGACCCCACATACATCTGCACTGATTCCAAACCAGGTGTACTTGTACCCCAAAAATACTTTAACTGTAACTCCTGAAAATCAAAAGTGCATAAAAACTAGTGAGAAAAAGCCAATAATAGCCTAAAAGGGACACATTTAATCTCACCTAATCTGTTTCCTTTGTCACAAACACTGAGCAATAAAATAAGACAACGACACATCTTCTTTGCAGCGTCCATGTTGTTTCCACATTACGACTTAAAGCTCATAAGCACACCCAAGTCGGAAGACTGACTTCCCAACTCGGGTATTTGGACCATCCGAGCCTTGGCGGAGGTCCATTCTAGTTTATTAAGAGGTGGACTCCCACATCATTGGTTTTGGTCTTTTCCTGGGTTTTCTTAACAATCGCAAAAATATTAAATAATGCCAGTATTTCTTTAAAAAAGAAAAATCTCCTTTCTCACCAATCGTTACTAAATAGTTCATTTATAAACACATTTGTGTCTTTTCTTTCAGCTTCCAGAGATGAATCGAGTGAAGACAGACAGACCGTGCCTCCTGTTTCTCCTGCAGAACCTCGGGCTGCTGATGGGTTGGGCCTGTCTTCTGCTCCTCGCACTCTTTGAACATAAACTCAAATTCTAAATGCAGTGTACGTGAGTGGTGACGTGTATCTCTTCGCACAGGGTTGAGCCAAAAACAAATGTTGACTTGTTTTCTAGGGTTTTATTTTATTTTCTATTTGAAAGTCTTAGTGAGTGCAACCAGGATGTTAGTATTTCAGGATGTTGTAGTCTCAGCACTGGATGGTAAATGTGCGTTAGCTGTATGAATTATCTCTTTTTTTTTTTTATACTTGATGATTTATTTTTGTATGTTAGGGACACTTAATAGTTTAAACTCTGATAATTACCTTATTTGACAGATTCAGGTAGAATTTAGCATTTTTGTTTTTCTGTGAAATATCTACACGGCCTCAGACAATCAAATAATTTGATTAACTATAAGCAAAATATAAAGTAAATCTACTGGTCTATATGCTGCTGATGTCAGTGTCTTTATACTGATAGGGCAATGTGTCATTTAAAAAGTCATCAAGTCCATGAAGGATTTTGAACAATGTCTGATTTTATATATCAAATCGGGTAATCCTTTATATTAGAGGTTTTGTCATTTCTGAAGATTTGCCAAGAACTGCGACATTTGGAATACTTGTAAGAAAAATGGAGATAAGTGTCCATTTAGTACACTTCCAGTTTAATAATGGGCACTCTGGTGATTAGTATTGCCCTTCCACAAATTGAAGGACTCACAAAAAACACATGTGCCAATTTATAAAGTTCTTTTCAGGAAACTTCCTCGGGAATTATTACCATTACAAAACCTTAACTTAAACTTATAACTAGACCTAATTGGCTTAATGAGAAGCTCTTATATTAGGTGGACTAATACCTCTTGGTTACACATAAGCTGCCCTAAAATACGTTTATTTTTGAAGCCCCGTTTAGAGAAATGGTGCTCTCTTACAGCTTCTCATCTCAGAGGCATTGTTCTTTGTTTTTGAGGCCTCTCTGTGATCCAATATGAGGGCACTTCCACCCACCTGAGCTACTTGTTCTCTTTATCCACCAACATGGATGACTAACGCTCGCTGTTCAAGACAGAAACTCCGGAGCGATCCGGCCCACACAGCGCGCACGCTCTTTACCGGCCAGAGTGGGCCTGCAGAAGGAGGTGGAGGAAGAAGAGAATACGAGGAATACATCAGTACAATGAGATAAATGACACAGTAAATCAACTTATTGTGAGATTGAAAGAGAGTGGGTTTAAGAGAAAATGTTCCTGCTTTTAATCAGCTTGCTGTGATTACATTCTGGTTCTCTCTGCATCAACATATTTCTGTCAAATTTTGAACAAACAGCTGTCGAGCATTTGCTTTATTTGTGTTGGGGATTAGTTTCATTGCACAATTTGCACGGGGGATTATGTTAATTTTCCAATGCAAGCTTACTATCAAAGTGCAAAGTCAGTTGTGTTGACAGTGTCATGAGATTATTTGGCTATCACATCAGAAAAAGCTGACACCATTTATTGTGACTTCCCGAGTAATGTTCAAACAATAGCAGGAAGCTCGTTGCTTTTTCTCTTATTCTAGCATTTTTGCTGTTATTTTGGAAATACCAACCCCATTGGCATTTCCAGGAAAGCTTCAGGACTACTGCCGTGTGTGTGTGCGCGTGAATTTTCTTTTTTGTCTTTGCATCTAAGAGGCATTTTTTGGCATGTTTGCGTCTTTTCAAGGCAACTGCTGCCAGGATGGAGGAAGGAAAGGCTTTTTATCTGGACCATGTTGGTGTGAGCTCTGAGTATCCTCACTTGCTCATCAGAGACCTGTCAGAAGAAGAGTTCAGCCAGCGGGGTCATCAGGGCAGCAGAACATGGGAAATGCTAAGAGAGAGAGACAAACAAAAGGAAATGTAAAAGTGGGCTGACTTAAAAGCATCCTTTCCACCTGTTATTGTTACCACACAAAACCTGGGATCCACTTATAGTTACTGCTAGCATAGCATTTTAGTTGTGGTCACAAACCTTGACTTACAAAGTATTTTTCTTAATTAAATGTAAAATAATATATGAAAAGCAGCAATTGTGTCTCTTGAGTCTCTAGTTTAAAGTAGTGAACTTTTACCAGCAGCTCTATACCTCCTTCTGTTGGTCCATAAACATTTCCCCACCCTTTGACCGGCCACAGTTTTTGCCCCAGGAGGCTGAAATGTGGCATTGAGGTCAATATTGGTGAGGTTGTGTGTGTGTGTGTGTGTGTGTGTGTGTGTGTGTGTGTGTGTGTGTGTGTGAATGCGTGGATGAATGCCCGTTCGTGATCGCAGCTATTGCGTATTCACACTTGTTTTAAATGATCAAAATCACAGCAGCAGAGGCTGAGGTATCCTGACTTTTAGTCCGTATAGGATCCCAGAAACACTGGATACTACATTTCCCATAAAGCAACTCAACGGCCTCTTTCATTAGACCATCCGTGCCTGGTAAACACCCACAGCCATAGAAGACTGTTTTCACATGCCGAATTGTACTAGCAATGTCTAAGTACACTGACTGTAAAACTAGTGGAGTGGCCCTTTAAAATGCAAATGCCCACGAAACCACTAGAGGGCAATAATGAATAACAAAACTTTAGACTTGTCTGAGGAAGGGGTTCACTTCAGATGCAGTATTTGGTTTGAATTGTCTCATTTCAGTAGATATAGCGCTGAATACAGGGCAAAACAACATGTAAACATCCACGTGTCTGTTCCATTAGACTGCATGACAGACAGAGAGGCACTAAGAGGATGCAGTACTGTTCCCTCGCCTCTGTGGAGGACTCACCTGAACAGGTGCAAAATATTCTGTTTTAGCAAAAGTCCCACTTTAATTTAGAGCTGAAACAATTAGTTGATTAATCGATTAGCTGTATCTGCAACAATTTTGGTAATTGATTAATCGTTACACTTGCTCAATCGAGCAAAGAATTACAAATATTTTCTGGTAGCAGCTTTTCAAATGTGAAGATGTGTCTGTTTTATATCATTGTACATTGAATATATTTGGATGTTTGACTGCTGGTCGGACAAAACAACACATTTGAAGATGTCACCTTGGATTTTTATTTTTTTTACATTTCATAAACTAAACAATTAATTGATTAATTTAATAAAAAATAGGTAGATGAAGAGCTACTTTAATTCATTCATTCATATGGACTGCAGTCGAAAACTCTTTAAACCCATCAGGCTCAACAATAACGTTAAAGTACACATTTCATCATCATCATTGTGAAATATATACTTTAAATAGTCATGTATACACACATATACTGTACATATTCAGCTTCTTTATGTATTTAAAGTGACCAAATACATAAAACATTCAATATTATTCCAGCATGTTGTTGTTGTTCATGGTTGCTTTAAAATATATATATATATATATATTTATTTATGTATGTGACTCTAATGTAAAAAGGCATCATATTCATATTGTGTGCTTGGAAGCTGCACATCCTTTTGTGCTGTGAGAAGGCAGAGGTGTTGGCGTTGGATGAGGGCGCATGGAGCAGCCAGTGTGGGTACAGTAGGAGGGCTCTGTGATGCTGAAGAGAGGCTATCATATCCCAGAATACAAATCATCATCACCATCATCTGAACTAGAAGAAAAACTGCTTTACAAACCTCTTCCGCACAAGCTCCTCCTTTAAACCTCCTGTCTCAAACTTGAAGATTAGCGGTGCCAGTTTAGCAGCAGCGGTGCCTCGTTTTCTTCTTGTGAACCGGTGACTCATTCAGAAATATTAAAAAGAAAATGCGGTTTATCTTTAATGGTGGACACAGCTGGGGCCACTGTCCAAGCACAGAGATTTTGTTGAACATTTGCTTTTATCAAATGGTGTAATGGTCGTCAACAATACTCCAAAAACAAAAGCAGCAACACCTCTGGACAACCACATGGACTCGCTTGAACATCCGATGTTACAAGTAAGTTAATTCAAATTTAAATGACACTGAGTTTTATTTAAAAGCTTGTTGTAGTTGTCTGAAGTTAGCTTAGCATGGGAAATAAGCAGGTCAACTTTAGCTCACCTGTCCACTTCCTCGCGCCTATTGGTGGCTGATAAATTAAGTTTTGATTACGTATTAGCCGCGAGGACATCACCTCGTGAGTGCCCGTTTTTAAATTCTAACGGTTAATTTTAATTCAAAATGTCGTCCAAGCTGTTTGAATCTTTATATTTTTGTCATTTAGCCAAGTATCTGTTTTAAACTCGGTAGCTTACTTCAAATATATGTCAAATATGAGAAACGTTTTAACTTTTTATTTGGTTTCTAAACTAACAACTGTCGGCTACCTTTTACATTTTTAGATGACACCATTTTAGTCCAGTGTTGGAAGCTTCCTTTAAAGTGAAAGTAGTAATACCCCAATACAAAAATAAACCATTACAAGTAAAAGTCCTTATTTATCTATCAACAAAATGTACAAATAGTATCAGAAGTAGGCCTACTCATTATGTTTTATTGATGTTAGCTGCTCTAAGTAAAGCTAATTTCAAATACTGTTGGGTGGTTTGAATTCTAACAATATCATATTTCAATAATTTATCAGATATTTGGAATAAATGTAGTGGAAAATGTGCCTCTGAACTGTAGTAGAAATGATAAACTAGCTTAAAATATAAAGTAAATGTGTGTTCCACCTTTGTTTTACTCTATGAAAACATATGCTATTACAAGATGTTCAGGAAGCCTCGGGTAAAATACAAAATGATGGATTATACATTATCTTTCTTATGCAGTAAAGAGCATTTATTCTACATGTATTGTGTTGTACTGTTTAGCTTATTTATGTAAATGTAACCTCATCCTGTTCCTCCAGACTCTTTGCAGCTTAAACTGTTCTACATAACTGGCTCCTAAGAAACTGTCAGAATATCTCGCTGTCTCTTTTTATATGCATGATTAGCATGTCCCGGGGAAATGGGCTGGAATAAAAAGGCAGATTTGAAATGAATTTATGTTTTACAGTTGCTATTAGCAACACATGCTGTTTGAACACTTGAGCTGAGTGCATTACTTATCATATCAGCTTGCATATTAGAGACCACCTACATAATTACCATTGTTTTTGTAATACCTGTCATAATGTTACACTTCAAATAAAACATTGAAAGTGGTACTTAACTAATTGAACTAGCAATGAGGCTCTATGTCTACACTGAAAGGATAGCTTCACATTTTTTAAAGCTCGTGTTTAAACAATACTTACATACCCATATGTACATTGAGCGCTGACAGTTAGTCGGTTTGAACATTAACAGAAAAATAACTTTTTTTTGGCTACTGATAAATATTATGGGCTTTAACCAACAGTTATTTTCATTATCGATTAATGAAAATAACCATTTTTTTCTCAATTAATTTAACTAACTGTCCACAACCCAAATCTATTTGGTTCACTATGGTATTAAAGATAAAAAATGATCAGATTCTGGAGGCTGAATCTTAATGTTTATGCAGAATTTCTGCTGAAAAAATTACTTGAACGATTATCAAATAGTTGGCAATTAATTTTCTGTTGATTGACTAGCCTAATTGTTGCAGCTCTAAATAGTTCTCTTCATATTTCAAGCAAAAATGGAAAATATTCTCTGGTTGCAGCTTCTCTACTGTGAGTATTTGCAGCCTTTTTTCTTCTCCTGATGACCAGTATGGACAAGAGGAACTATAACGGCAACAAAAAAACTGTCAATGTACTTATGGGAATCTGTGAAAGACGAGGATCTCTTCTTTAACAATGTCGCTCTTTCCTTTTTGGCTCTCTGTAGTCTCAAGGCAAAGGAGCTCGAAGAAAAGGTCGATTTAAAGGTTCAGATGGCAGCACCTCCTCCGACACCACAACCAACAGCCTTGTTCGCCAGGTAAGGATGGCTTAAGAGTTAGCCTCCAGTCTTTGGTTAAATCCGGACGGGGATTTGTTGCATGTCCTATCCCGACGAGGTCCAAGGATGATGCATCAGGTCATTTTGTGCACCATACAAGAATATCATAATGAGTAATACAATTTCCTGGATACAGTTGCTTCATTCAGGAATGCAACTTGTGTGTGTGCCAGAGTGTGTGTTTATCCCTGACGGTAAATGCAAACTGGCATAAGAGCCCTGCCTCAGTCATCATCATCCATCAGGGATGAGATGTGCATTGCAGTGAAAGCCCTCTGTAAACACTGTTGGGTACAGTATGTTAAGTGGAGGCCTCTCCTCTGTGCTGCATCCTCAGCAGTGACACAGTGGCCTGTTATAAAGCAGACCCTGTGAGGTACACACTCAACGTGTCTGGTATTTGTTGAGCAGACCTGCAAGGAACAGGATGGGCCGGGTTAAGGATGCGCGCCCCTGCCTAAATGTTTCTGCCTTTTTTGGAGGAGGCACACATCGCCTCTTCTTTGGCACGGCAGCGGCATAGTGACGGGAAGCGGGAGGAGATCAGAGAAAGAAGAAAAAAAACCGGCACCTCCCGGTCTGCTGTGTGCTTTGTCTCAAGGCCGTGGAGAACTTCTGCATAAGCTGCTATCATAATCGGCTAAGGAGGAGCTGCTTGGTGAGAAATTGCCTGATTTTTACTACCACCCATGGGAGCTTGTGCCCATTCCCACAGTCCTGTCACCAAATGAGGAGTTCCCCCCTTGAGTCATCACAGATAAACTCAATTAGGCTGAGAGTGAGCGTCTTTCTGCCACGTAGCGCCACATCCTACAGAAATGAGAGGCCATTAAAGTAAGAGACGGTAAAGGGGTGGGCTGAAAGTGGAGGAGTAATGTGTTTCAGGGTCAATGAGTCCCTCGCATGCCGAGCAGAAATATCCCCTTTTAGATATTTGCCGCAAGAGGGCCCCAGAAATAGCAGACCTGCCAGTAACTTCCCCTCTGTTTGGATAATAATGTAAATACTGTTTTTCATTTGTGTTATCATAACGGCAGTTTTTATCTGACCTTATTTCCCTCGCCCTCATGCTCAATCACACTGCCTGTGATTATTTCACTTTTCACAGAAGGACGTAATATTTCGATCGCTAAACTAGCACCATCCCGGGAAAGTATGAAGCTAACCTTTTTGTGTGGCTATCTCACTGCCTATTCATCAATCTGTCATTTGCTTCATGGTTCTCTTTGTTTTATCCTCGTCTCCGTAGTCAAAGCCGCTGTTTGCATGACTGGATTTTTATATGGTGTATATTTTCTTTTGCTCTCCCTCATAGTCCTGGCATTCCTGTAGGCATCTTAAGAACAGCTGAGGCTGGTCAAGGTCAGTTTGCGATCGATCCGTCCGCCGCTCCGAACGTCATAAAAATGGCTGCATATAAACAGCTCCTAAAAGACAGAATTACTCATGCTGCTAGAGAGCTAGGGGGCAGAGGGCAGACAGAGAGTAGGTTGAAAGAGAAAGGATGAGAGACGTTCTCTGTGGTCGCAGCCTGATGCCCGGGGGAGTATGGAGGAGGCTGGGAAGGGTGGAGGTCCAGGCCAGACAAGATCGCTCAGCCGTGGGAGTAGTGAGGTCAGTGTCGAACTGGAGCTCGACTCTCCATTGAGAAGGAAGAAGGGCAGAACTGTCATACATTTGTCAGCAAACCTCAGCATCAGGTGGAGGGTTTATTTTTATTAATGTGGGGGTGGACTCGTTCTGCAGTGTAAGCAAAGAAATCATCTCGCAAAACATTTTGTGATTTGCGCTGCACCGTCCATCTGTTTATGCACCTCGAGGGGCTACAGTTGCTAATAAATAGTATTGAGATTATGATCGTGTGCTCTACATCATTGTTTTAGCACTCTGCATGGATTTCCTTTTACAGTCCAGACTTTTACGTCAACCCATTTCTCAGGAAGCAGAAAAACAGATGTTTTAGCATCCGTTAAAGGAAGTAGTTAAAGGAATAGTTTGACTTTTTGGTAAATATGCTAATTCGCTTTCTTGGCGAGAGTTTAGTAATACATTTTATTTATAAGCGCACTTTTCATTTGCGTAAACTAAACTCAAAGTGCTCAAACAGCTAGCCTGGCTCTGTACAAAGGTTACAAAATCTGCATGCCAGCACCTCTAAAGCTCTCTAATTAACACCTTATATCTTGTTGACAAGAACAATAACGCACAAGCCTTGAGTGCTGTATCTTCTGATCATTTTGGAAACTCAATACTGCCCATAGGTGTAAATGTGAGTGATTGTCCATCTGTAGACTGGCATTGTGTTAAGAGAGTCTGCCTTGTGCCTAATGCTTCCTGGGAAACGATCCAGCCCCCCATGACTCTGAATAATAATAAACTTTCTTTATTTAGCACTTCTCTGAAAACAGAGTTAACAAAGTGCTTCACAGAGAGTGAGAAACAAAGCTCGGAGCAAACGACAAGATTAAACACAACAGGAAGAACGGCTTGAAAGCAAGTCTTCAAAAGCAGTGAAATTAAAAAAAGACTGACTGCGAGCATGTTGGGCTGTGCAAAAAAATATATCTATTGATGAATAAACTTATTTTTTTTAAATTGCTGTGAAACTGAATCGCTCCCCTTGGGGATGATGAAAGAAAAGTAAAACAACAACAACAATAGAATAAGATCAGGCACTAAAATGACTGAATCGGTTCAATATCAAATCACCTGCCAAAAACGATTTTAAGGACTCACGGGAGGAAACCTTGAACGAGACTTCTGCTGCATTAGAAACAATATACAGTAACCATGAGGATCTGAGTAGTTGAAACTGTGATTTGCATAACCGGCAGAGTGTTATGTCATAATTAACCTCCTGCTGCTTCCCACACTCGCACTGTTTATGTAAATGTTTGCACCAGGCTCTGTATCGCCTCCACCTCCACCTCCATCTCTATACAACACTGTGTCTTGTTGTCTCCCACTGCAGCAGCTTTTCTATGGCACACTGTTGTATGTCCACCTTGTCTTGTCTGCTCCGTCTGTACATTCAGGCTGGAGAAATGGATTTGGTGATGGCAGGAAACCCTTTCTGATTGTGGGCATTTTTACTGTTCACCGTCCTCTAGAGTGCTTTTTTCTTCTTGATGGACAGAAGGGGGTGACGCAAAAAGCTTACTCTGATACTTATCAGATCTGGCAACCCGTGACTTTTTATGTAACCGATACTAGTGCCATGCTGAAGTTCAACACTAACCCTGCAGAACTTTTTCTGAACTGTCAACAACGTATGTCATAGTTTTCCAAGATATTTCTGGAGAGACATATGTTCTGGCATCAAACTGCAGTAATGATGCCCGGGGTTAAACACTGGAAATGTGGAAATGCTAAAATGAGGAAACCGCTGCTGCTCCAGCAGATACCATACAAGCACCAGGCTGCCATCTAGTGGCAAAATGAATAGATGCAGTTATTTGATTTAATATTGGTTACAGTGTTATCAGGGATATCAAATCTAGCTGCAAAATCTGTATTTGCACTCTGAATTTCCTGAAACATTTGGCACTTGTACTTCCCAGAAAGTTTCTTTTTTTTATAAATATATTTTACTTTTTTCTTAAATGTTTATTGTTCACAGTAACCTGAATCCAAGTTTCTCATCCTCCACACTCACCCCACCCACCAGCGAAAGCTAAATTAATTTGGCACTGTGTTGATGCACTACACTGCACTAAAAAACCTACAAATGATAAAACGACCTACACGGTGTACAGGGAAAGTAAAGCTTCTGAAGTTATTCACAATACTGCATGTTCTTTTTCTCTTCATCTCAAGATGGATGCATTTAATTTGCTCATTCTCATGCCTTGGAAGTTTGCTCTCGTCATAAGGTGTCCGCTGCTTCTGTGATTGATTGACATTGTCTGCTGGGTAGTGATGGAGAAATTCTCTGTTTCATTACTTTATTTCATCACATTTGGATTCTTTCTGCTTTTGAACAATGCTTCTGTGTACGTACATATTTAACAGATATGATGGCAAGAAGAGATGCAGTTTTTTGAGTAAATTTCCTTTTTAAACCTAAATTGAACGGGCCGTATTTAAGTTTGTAGACATGATCCCCGGCAGTATTTTTCATGGCGTCAGCAACAGCTGAGTGATGATGACTTCTCAAGGGAGACAGGTTCTGACAGATTACCTGATATATAGGATTCCCTTCCTCACTGTAAGGTGCACATCTCTCCGTTTTATAATGATGCCTTTCCATCACAGCAGACACATGCCAGACAGTGAATTATGAGCAGTGAATGCTCACTGCAGCTTAAATGTTGATGAAAGAGGGTGCCAGATTTATGTTGGGCTGAGCGTCTGTCAGTCCAGAGCACAAAGTCTTTAAAATAGGATACACACAATCTCCAGTGTGATCCATAAACCTAACAGTCCATATTTCAGTGTTGTGTGATGGTAGGAACAAATGAGCAAAGGGGAGAGTACAAATAAAGCCCTTAGGGATGTTATGTGGATACGCTTAAGGAAAAACAAACCGTCCTTTCTTTAAATACTGGTGTTTTTACACAAATTACCTTGTTAATTGCAATTTAATCCCGCTGTTCATAGATTTCATCAAACTTATGCATAAGAGCGTAGGTAAGTCTGGAGTTCAGTAACGTTTCACCAGAATCCTCTTAATGAATAGGTACACTTGCACATCACCTACGAAATGTGGATTTAGGGGGAAACAAAATCTGCCTTCCTGCCCCTTGTTTGTCCTTCAGTTTCAGTGCAGATTAAACAAACAAGATATGAAGAATTAACGAGTGAACTTAGAGGTGCCGGTAGTCGGGTTTAGTTACATTTGGACTCAGCCAGGCTAGATGTTTCCCCATTTCCAGTCTTCATTCCAAACTAAGCTAGCTGGCTTCTTGCTGTAGCTTCATACATGAGAGTGGTATCAATATTTTCACCTAATTCTCAACAAGAAAGCAAATAAGCTTATTTTGCTAAATGTCTTAATATTCCTTTGAGAAGCAAAGTTAGATAGATAGATACTTTATTCATCCCGAGGGAAATTTAGGCATCCAGTAGTTTAAAAGACATTATATATTTATTAACATTACACACCCACAAAAGTAAGTACAAATACAATTTAAAATAAGCGATTTCTAACTTAAATTAATTACATTATTCTTTCATTTCAAACTCCAGCTGCCACTGACTCAACTGATTTTACTTGAGGCGATTTATCAGATTTTGCACAGCTCCCTCTGCAGACACATATGGGGTAGTACCCCACACAGACTGTAAACAGACTTTGATGTGCTCCTTAAGATGTAGAAATTAAACTTGAACATTCGAATAATTAGACATTGATTTGACTCTGGGCCTTATTAATCCATTTTACTACAGCCACCAGAACCCAACCCTACTTGTAATTAAGTATAGGTGCCTCTTTGATACCTCTTGCAAGGCCTTCTTTATCAAACCACATGTGTTAAACAGTGCAATATGATCGCAACACCAGATATTTTGTATCCCTAAGGAGTACCCGCTTGGTGAATTTGTCAGACGGATAGATAAGTTTATCTTTATAACGATACGGCTCTGTCTGACAGCAGAAATCATGTTGGTATTTTCCAGGTGCCAAACTACAATCTCTGTGTGGCACCTCGTACAGAGGAACAACACTGATGGAGTGTGTGTCGCAGCAGATGAGACAAGCTGTATTTTTCTTTATGAAACAAGTTTCAGACTCTCTGCACAAAATTAAGATGGAGAATACTGAGGCTGCAATAAAAGAGGGTTTTATAGGACCCCAGCCAAGTGCTTACACAGAGATACCAACACAATGGCCCTCGCTTAACGTCAACATGCCAACTTAACCTTAATATCCCAACATTCATTCATTTTAATTACTTTAGATTTTCAGTAAATCCTTTAATAACAACTTTTCCTTAATGAACAACTCTTTCTGAATACATTTACATAATTATTGCATCATGCAACATCCAGTGAAATTATGCGGATGTTATTGAATTGAGTTGAATTAGGCTTCATGCTGAACACAATCCAACTGAACTGCAGTTTGGTTACATTAAAAGCCATGTTGGGTATACTGTAATGCTACTGATTCACTTCTATAACACACCCCTCTAATTTTAAGGAATGTCTACTATTATCTTAATATTCCCCACTAATCCCTATCATTTCCATTTGTCTTGAATAAATTAATTATTTGCAAGTGTTGAAGGAAAGACATTTCAAAGCCAAAGGGCGTTGTAAAATCATTTAAAATTCAGTCCATCACTCATGCTGTGCGCCAGATTAGATAAAAAAAACAAAACATGTGCACAGTCATGCTGTGTATATAAATATCACCTCTGCAGCTCCCCACCACATGTGTCTTTCATTGGAGGCAGCGAGAGAAAATATGTGCACTTGTCTTCTAGCTGACACAGCAGTTACGACGCAGCAGTGAGGCTGCAAGTCAGTCTGGGCTCAATCACCTGAGCGCAGTGGAGGTGTGTGACGGGAAGAAACAATCGAGCCAGCCCTGCGTTCACACTGGGTATGACTGAACTGTGCGAGCGACTTCCCTCTGCACCACAGGCGGAGTTGTGCTGCTGCTCGGCTCTCTGCACGAGACACACACTCTGTCTCTGTAAAATGAAAGCACAGTGCAGTCTCTTCAGCAACCAGTAGCAGCCTCTGTCCTAACCACTCGCATAAAGAAAATATGAAGGCTAATACAATGCAAATGAGGACTGCACGACACAAAGGGGAAAAAGTAGAGGAAGGGACAATAAAATCTGAGAAAAAAGGGGGAGGCAATAAGTCAAGGTGTGCGTGTGTGTGTGTGTGCGTGTGTGTGTGTTGTGTGTGTGTGTGTGTGTAAAGCACACTGAACCTGGGATGAAAAGAGGCGGAGAATATAGAGGCGGCGTCCTCCATTAGAAAGCAAGGGACAGCGGTCAATAAAGGACACTCAGAACTCCACCTCCTTCCCATGCTGAGAAGGAACTTGTGTGTGTGTGTGTGTGTGTGTGTGTGATGATGAGTGTGTTTAAATCCACCAGCAGCTGAACCAGTGTGCCAGCCTGCAACTGTACCACTCTCTGCCACAGCACAGCAGCACTGCAGAGGATTTGGCAGCCCAGAGGATCTGCTGGAGCGGTTACAGATATCAGGGTGGGGTAAACAGTCAGCGTAGACCTGCACCTTGTGGACACTCTGCTGCAACAGTCCAGAGATGGGTAGAAGATGAAAAGGAGGAGGAGGGGGCATCAGAATCCGACTTTTTGAATCTTGAGAGTTTCTGAGTCGTGGGGGGTGGGTGGACAGAAGTAGGGGGCTGGTGTGGACACGTCAGTCCTCTGCTCCCTCTGCTCACTCCTCCGTCAGGGATCTCCTCTGTCCTCGTCATCTCCTCTGCGTCTTTTGGTGGTCTGCACCCCTTTGGGTCAGGCATGGACCGAGGCTGAGCGGATGCTGCTGCCTGACAGGGAGTCTGTGAGACGGCCGTCCGCTCCTCCCCGCCCTGGTCCCCTTCATGCCGTGCTGTGGGCTGGGCCATCGCCGGAGAGCACAGCTTCCATATGTGAGTTTGAGGCTCCGATGCCGATTTATCACAAGAGCTAGAGGAGAAAAGTGTGCGTGGGGGAGATTAAGAGAAGCTGATGAAGCCAGCATGTGTGTTATTAGGATTGTTTCATGATGAATGATTTCTTTGTGCTGGTGTTTCAATACATGCACAACTTTACTGAAAATGTACAGTGTTGCTTCAAAGCACCAGACTGAATGGATCAGTGGACGCCTGCCAGCTTTCCCCCTCGATGTTGATCCCCTGCTCCCTGCTAGATCTCTATCCTGAATGCTGCAGGATTTAGCTGAAATATTTCAGCTGCACTGGCCTGGCTGTTTTCTGCATAGCTCTTTTCATGCTGCCAGACAAGATAAATCTTTTATTTTATATTTTCTTGACCAGGGACACAGCTGAGGTTGTAATGTTATTGAATTCAGAGGGTTCACAGTGCAGGCTCGGTTGACAGCTCCACTTTATTGGGCTTTGCTGGTTTATTTCACGCGTCCTTTGTGTTTTAATGTCTGGAATTAAAAGCTGTGTATTATGAGAATAAGACAGCTGTGGCTGTTTGGTGTAATGAAATGCAGAGGGAGGAAAATGTGGGAGTGCTTCTGCTAACAGGTTTGAGTTGAGATGGGAAATTGGATGATGCATGCATTTGTTTTCTGTGCTGTCCTTTGCATCCTTAATTCTGTCTTTCAGATTTGGTTGTTTCTGCAGACTCCCTTGTGTATAGGAAAAGGGAATAGGAATATTTTCTGCTTTCAAAAGTCTCTATTACACTGTTCACTAATAGAGCAATGCAACTAACATTATTTAATAAAAAGGAAGTAGTTTTATATGTATAAATATATATATATATATCTATATATATATACATATATGTTTTAATCTCATCCACACTATCCTCCAGTACTGCAGATAAAGTCCTTTCCTAATTGAGTTTCACCACTAGATGGCCATGTTACACTTTTACTCTCACACACACACACACACACACACACACACACACACACACACACACACACACACACACACACACACACACACACACACACACACACACACACACACACACACACATGCATGCATGGATGCATAAACACACTTTTTCTATGCAGTGGAAAAATGCTTTTACACCCTCAAGGTTCAGATATAAGGTTTTCATGACACATGAAATTAGTTTTCATTCCCAAATCCAAGACAGAAGCTCATTGAACAAAATGTTCTGAGCTCAGTTAGCCACAGCAGTCTTAGATTTACTGAAACAGTGATATGTCAATAAAGCAAGGTCTGTGTGTTTTCATAGTGTGAGATCATTCTCTTCTAATGAGCCATAATTACCTGGTGTTACGGCTCAAATCTTAGTAGTCAAGTTTGTATGCTGTGATCGAGAGTCAACTATTTATCTATCCAAAACTATTTATCTATTTATTCATACAGAACTATTTATGAATCCGGATCTATTTACAAGAATGTTAAGGTGTGTGTATTATTAACTCCTGCAAGCAGAAGAGCTGGTTTTTGGCAAACTGTGTGTTGTGTGTGTGTGTGTGTGTGTGTGTGTGTGTGTGTGTGTGTGTGTGTGTGTGGCGATATAAGAGTCGATAACTGCAGAATCGGCTATATCTGACACTGATCGGCCGGTCGATAGATCGGTGCACCTCTAACTGTTGTTATTATAATTTCCATCCTGCCCGCTCCCATTTACTTTTTTTCCTGTCCCGTCACAGTCACGTGATGAACGCTGAAAAGACTCCCATCCCTCTGGAATCTCCAATAATATCATCGTCTAGCACACACCTACGTCAATGCGTTTAATCGCCCCATTATTCAGATCTGCTCAAAAATGTCACGGGTTCTACCTTGGCCCATGCTTCACCCTTCCACCGAGTTTCATGAGAATCGGGCTTTTTAGTTTTTTCCGTAATCCTGCTGACGAACAGACACAGACACCAACAAACTGAACTGAAAACAGAACCTCTTTGGCGGAGGGAACGAGGATCCCCTGAATGCTTGACGACAGTCAGCAGTTCTACTGAGGGCTGAAAGTGATACACCAGATGTGTATTATTTTCCAAAATAAGACTCTTTTGAGAAGCCTTTTGAAAAGGAACCAAGACTTTTGGGCCAATTGCAATTCATTCTGTCTAGAAATGTGGACTTTGAAGGGGTCTAGCTTCTGCACTGGGACGCCAACTTTATCCCAGATTTTTTTGTAGAGAAGGAAAACTGCTAGTGGTCCTGTGCAGACTGCTGTAGTTGGGTTACACAATCTGGGTTTGCAGGCTGCAGTAGGCTGATTCAACATTTACTCTACAACTGAGTAAGCTTTAATTTAACTGATGAGTGGATTAATGTAGGACCAGCTGTTGATACTCCTCACCGGACGCTCTAAGCCCCATGTGTAAGGTGTTTGCATGAAAACAAACCATTCAGTGTGGTGGAGTATCACTGGTAACATGTGTTTGTGTTTAATTACTGTGCTCAAACTAAGCATGTTGAAATGAATATGAGTACTGTTAAAACCAGAGTTTTTGGCTCACAGAGGACAGTCCATTACTGACCGCGAGAGGACCCCCGCTGCCGTGACACGCCACTCTTTCTATGATACTCCTCTCACATGTTTCCAATATGGAGCAGCTAACCACCGTTTTACGTCTGAAATGGGGCGGAACGTAATTCCGCTCTGGATGGAATGTGGAGCGCGGAGACCCGGCCGGATGGGACTCCATCTGACAGACTGAATGGCCAGTCCCAGACGCTCCTCACGGAAACTCAGCTAATTGGAGACAGCAGGCCCGGCTCCATTACCCTGTTTGTTTTTAAGGCTTTCCTGCTTGCCTTGAACTTAGCAGAAAGCCAATGAAATGCACTGAAATATCATAAAGGCGGTAAACTCTTGAAAGTACACAATGCAGTACAGTACACTTCCTATGATCGAATATTTTGCAGATAGCTTATATTGATTTTATAAGTTAGTTTATAATCAGCTAGTAAATAAAAAGCATTAGAATGAAATTCAAAACTATAAGCACTAAAAAACAATAAATTCTGATCGATTTTTATTTATATAAAAAAATATTCTAAATATAGCGTACACTTAAACTAATTTTCTTGTTTCTTTAATTATCTTTTAGGTAGCTAAAATACGTTTCGCTCCTGTTTTCTTTTGTGTGAGTGAGATAAAAACCAAAAATGTCATCATCAATCAGGATCATCAAAAGAAGTAGGGTTAATCCTTTTGGGGACCCTGAATATCGGCACCAATTAATGTGCCAAACCATTCCTTCGATGCTGAGATATTTCACATGATAAGTGAAAACCTAGACTTGCTTTCGGCGCTAAAGCGACCAAATAAAGAATGAGAAATAGCAGATACTGAAGTATTACGCGGAAGACTAATTATTCCCAGAAAATACTGAGCTTGTGTGTGCAAGTGGTGAGGTAATCTCCCATGGTGAAAGTGTGACCTGGAATACCCAGTTTTCCAGGCATTGGGAAGCACGCCCAGGGAGGAGTGTCGGGCCAGCGCAGAGCAGACTGGAGCAGGGTTTCCTTGGCAGCAGTTGTGCGTTCTTTCACTTTTCCAGAGAGTGTGGAAATGTCCGGAAACTGAGCAGCTAATTGGCCACAGAGGCCCTTAGGAATGTCTTGGATTTAGGTGGATTTTTACTGCTTTTACATGATCTATCACCTCACCGTGGGACTGGAAAGTGTGATCTATATCTGTCAGGGCCTGTGTAGAGTATAGCTTCGCTGCAGCCTGGAAACACTGATGTTAGTGACACTGCGTGCTGAATATGTGTGCACTGACCCCGGTTCAGTTACGACTGGGCTGCGACAGTCTTGAGTTTTAAAATCCTCACTTGTCTGGAAACAGTGAAGTCATGGGGGGAGTTTTCCGCTTATTTGTCTGCTTAAGAATCCCTTATGTGGGGTGTCTTGGTAGTGATATCAAAGAAAATGCATATCAAATAACCGCAGCATACCCAGTCATACCCCCACCCTCTCTCTCTTCCCGTCTGTACCAACACCATCAGCTCCACAATATAGGGGAACATTATAAAATATTAATAAATAAATAAAAAGATTAGAAAATGCCTATTGAATTGGCTTAGTCTCTAAAAAGTCTAGGAAAAATCATGTTTATTTCTAATTATTTTCTTTTCTTAACATCATTAACAAAACCAATCAAAAAGTAGTGGAATTTAAAACGTTTGACCTGAAAATGTACAAAGGGAACAGCTGTACAACATTTACAGATGCTGTATGCCCAATGTCGGTACACATATATTGTGAAGACTCTGTGCGGTTAAACAACCTGCTGCATGAGATCCATTCATTTGAAGTAATTTGCTCCCCGTGGTGAATGTTTAATTTTAATCGCGTCTCCCTCTTGCGATACATCACATTGGCTGCTTCACTGCTATCAGTGGAAAGCAGCTGCTTTGAGGCCTGGAGTGCCGTCATCCATTTCTGTGAGGCTTGCAGTTTCTGGCACTATCTATTCACTAATTCCATTTATTAGCGTTATGTTACAGTACGACACATGGCTTTAAGAAGAAATATGTCTGGAGAGGATGCTCTGCTGTTGGTGAAGCTGCTTTTATTTGCTGTATATGAAACATAAGGTTTGGTTTATGGTTCACTTCAGTTCAATTTGACACCATAATCCCCGTTGAATACTTTCACTTATCCCCTTCCCCATCATTATTTTCCACTGTGTCTCTATTAATATATCTATCTACAGAAGTTACAGAATCTGCAGCAAAATGGACAATCATGCAATCATTAGAGAGATGAAGGAGCTGTGGCCTCGGCTCCCGCCCATTAAATTGGCACCTCAGACGGCGAGGGGCAGCCAGGGCAAACCGAGCATCACTTAAAACAGGAGCAGATGTTCTTTGAGGCCAATTAACGGTGGAGATATGCAGACAACCTTGTGCACAAGAGGAGGGCTGCCGGCCAATATGGATACTAGAGACAATTAATTAGAGCGACAGACGTTAAAAATGGATCAGGAGCATGTCTTGTTTTAAAACCCTGAAATCCTTGACCCTCAGATTAGGTTTTAATTATATATTTCTTGTATGGTGGTTGTCATCATTAAAGTATGAGACCTGAAGAAAAGGCAAGTCTAAAATGTGTTTTTAAACGGTTTTGAATAATGATACATATTTATCTACCCAAAGAAATCTGCGGTGGTGGTTGTGCTGGATGTTCATGTACAGTTTGTCTTTTCTACCCCTGCTGATCTGGATATGTGTGTCTTCTCTGGAATTCAATTCCACATAAGCGCAGCCTCTCAAATTCGCAAGGATAGCCCTCAAGATCTTTTTCAAATAATCCGGATGGACTTGTGCAAACAGACGGCCAGAAGTGGGAAGCTGAAGGAGAGGAGCTGATGGGTTCTGAGAGAGGAAGACAAGACAAAAGTTAGATTTAATTCTGGGTCAGAGAGCAATGCCACCATAGAATGAATGAATGAAAGAAAGGGAGAGGGAATCCCATTTTCACTAAGCATCTTTTATTTGACACCGTATTCGTCTCTTAGCAAAGAGGTGTCATGACAACAGGTACCAGCTGGGCGAGGACCCCTGAGAGGGAGACGGAGGGAGGAGTGTAGAGAAGGCAAAGTGAGATAAAGTAGCTGAAGTGGAGAGGATAGATGAAACAGAAAAGAGGGGAGGGTAATGAGTGCAGGAGGCACCTACAGTAAATGAAGACGAGGTCAATTACTTAAAGTTTCCCTCCACTACTCCCTGTTTTTTTGTTTGGTTCTGGAGGTCTCAGTGACCTGCATGTAAGTGGAGAGCCCTGTTCTCTCCTCCACAGAATCACTATGTTCATCCTAATGCTTCTATAAGCTCACCCTCGGGAGCCGGCCACAAAGATCTGCTCCGCCATTGGGCGCGCGCTGAGGCTCAGCAGGGCGGGGTTAAACCTGCTGGGATGTTTCATATTCATACTCGGCATGAATACATAATCAGTCCATCAGGTCACTGTGTGCTGTCAGGAGGAAGAGACTGACTTTGCTGGATGATTCTTCTTTTTTGCCACGTGAAGAAAAACTTTGTCATCGTCCTCCTCTACGTGAAGTGTGGTCTGATCCTGCTGACAGATGCTGGGTTCAGTCAGAGCGGGCGTTTTGGGTTCGCGGGTTTGCATGGCAGATGATGACCTATGGCTGAGCGTGACGCGCCCAAGGCCATCACCCCTCATCCCGCTCACACCTGCGCACACAACAGGCTGTGGGGCTGAAATCTGCTGAGGAGGGGGCTCCTCTCTCCACGTTACCGGGCCTGCTCTCGTTGCCATGATCAAACAAACTAAGAATAAAAATGTCTCATGGGTAAGTGAGGTGTGTTGAAGGAGTTCTACTCTTGTACTACTAACTCCCTTCATGTGGCCTTTTCTATCTGTGATGTCCTCCTTTTTAAAACAACTGCAAGCGATGTAACATTTTGTGCATCATTATTGATAAGATTTTCTGGTTTAGCAGATTATGTAGAGACTATTACAATATATTCCCATTGGTTTTTGATGCTCCTGTGCCCAGTGGCAATTCCAAAGAGAGGCTTAGAGATTTAGGTATTATATAACTACAAGCTACTACGTGCCCACTTTATCAAATCTGGTTATCAGTGTGCCAACTCTGCAAGTGTTTCAAGTAATGCAACTGATGTTTGGTTGGCTGAATCTCCAAGAAAATGCATTTGTTTACACTCATAATAATGGCAGTAGGTAAACTAGTAGTTTCTGCCATGTTGTCCCAGGTTTCTTTTAACATGTGTGAGTTTCATATCTGATTCTTTGCCAGTGCAGACGGATCAGGGGAGATTAGAGCGAGAGTGGCTTTGCGAGGATGAAATCAGCTACTTGGGAAAAGGGGGGTGGGGCAGGGAGGAGAGGATGTGATGGAGTTACTCCAGAATCTACTTTCTGTCTGTTTGTGGACTTTCCTCTCTCTTGATTCTGCAGTCGTGTGACTTCCAGCCACTCAGCTCAGCCTCTTTGTTATGTAATCTCTCTTGGTGGAGTTACTGTATGTCAGGTGCAAGTGACACATTCATGGTGTGATAAACCTGAGGCTTAGTTCACCTCCCATATACGCCATATGTTGTGCTCTCCTAAACGGGCATTCGTGTTTGATGCTGCGATAACTTTATATTTTTGTCCAGTATATTGTACGTGTGCACATGTGCATAAATAGGGATGTACATATGTGTTTTCCTCCGGAGGGAAAACACTGCTCCACTTTTTCTCAACCCACCCATATGCTGCATATGTCACGCTGCTGCTCTCCGCAGCCCAGCTCTCTGTCCTCACAATGAACCTGATCATTCTTCCTGCACTGAGCTGGAAAGTTGAGTACCTTAAAGTACCTTAGTGTCTGGTGAAATAATGTCCCAGTGCTGCCTCTGTCTTAATTAATAATGAATTACTAGCAGATATCAGTAGAGCAAGTCAGTTTTTACTTTTTGTCAGATACATTTTCCTACATTTTACAACAGAACAATGTGAATTTACTATCTAAGAAAAATAGAAAATGATTGATGTTGTAGGCTACTGATGATGATAGAGCTTCCCCAACTGTGGGCTGACTTATAGAAGAAAGTGTTGTCAACATTGAAAGAGGTTAATCCTCTGGGGAGCATGAATGTGAGTTTCCTTTATAACCTGCCCATTGTATTTGGACATTTTGGCCCTGTGATGGTGATAAATGGCAAGGTCAGGGCGGCTCAGGAGGTAGAGTGGTCGACCAGTGTCCTTGGGCAAGATACTGAACCCCAAATTGCTCCCGATGGCCAACAGTGTGTAAGTGTGTGTGTGATTGGTTATCCCTGCTGATGTGCACCTCTGACTCTGTATGAATGTGTGGGAATAGGTGAATGCTGACATGTGTTGTAAAGCGCTTTTGAGTAATCACAAAAGCGCTGTATAAATGCAGACCATTTACCATCAGACACCTTTTGACTTCTGGAGCCATCAAGTAATGATCAAGGAAACATGTTTAAATGGGACATGGAGTCAGGTCCACTGCATTGTTCTCACGTCAGGCTCCGAAAACCTCCACTCTTAACATCACAGCCTAAAACTTTCTCTTCTACCACGCATACTTACCAAACCTGTGTGTACATTGCAGATTTGTGCGATGCAACTGTTGCGCCTCTGCAGTTCATTGATCCCAGGTATCTACTTGTCGAACCAATAAGCCTAATGACATTGAGGGCCACATTCATAATCGCAGTGGTGGGAAATGACAGGCGGATTAGGACTCCAGATGGTGCTGTTACAGCCTGACTGTCTGTCTGGCCACAGATGTACAGCTGCAAGAGGTCACATGTTTTACTACAGTGGTCAGCGCTGCCACTGCAGCCCAAGCAGCTCAGCATCACATAGACTCTTCAGTAGCACTAACGCTGACTGCCACAGCAGGTATCTGTTGACAGTGTGTTTCTGGAGTTTCAAGGTATGTTTGTGTATGTGTGGTGTGTATTTCAGTCCGCTTCTTACAGCGACATGCAGTTGGGTTGACTATGCAACAGATGTCACGCTATAAAATTAAAGCTTAATGCCCGGCAAGCTGAAGGAAACACTTGAGAGCTAGTCATGACACCGCAGAGCTTAAACACTCGATTGTGTGTGTGTGCGTGCGCGTGTGCGTGTGCGTGTGTGTCCGCTCGTGCATGTCTGTGTGTTTCTGCTTGTGCCCATGTCAGTATGTGTGTGATCTGTCTGAGAGACTCTTCACTCCACATGATGCATGACACTCGCTGTTGGAAGAGCTCTTGAAGATGACCACGTCTCATTTCCTCTCCTCTCGATATCACTTCTGCTGTGACACTGCTTGTATTTTAGAGCAACTTGCCAGGTAGCGCAGCACTCAGTGTTATCCCTTTTTGACTGAGGCAGAGTGGTTGGTTTTTTTATGCCAGGCGTCAGCTGCTTGCACCCCTGGGTCATGGTACTCTGAACAAAAACCAGGGGATTTGCATAATTCATTACAGTCGCTGTGGAACGGAGAGGCGACACAGGTGTCCCAGGCATTGTGGGAGGACGAGCATGTCTAAGAAGCCAAAGGTAAAAAAACAACAACACACAACCTGTTCTTGTTTCTACGTAAATCAGCAGCTTACTTCTCTATCCAGAGCTTGTACTACTAGTTGTAGCGCTGGCTTTTTTTTTCTTCTAAAAGCTTTTGCATCGAGTGCTTTTTGCTGCGTTTGTGGATTCTTTGCTGTGTGAAGTTTTGTTTGTGACATCCAGAGTGTCCTGTCTGTAAGGTCTGTTAACATAGGCATATACTGTCAGAAATGCACCTCCTATAAGTAGAGCTTAGCTTTTAATCATGGATTCATGTGGGAATTTCTGCCTTTTAGTCGCACAGAAAGGCATTGCTGCTTGTAGGTGAAAGGTCTTTTTCATTCCATGTGTAGATAGATGCCTCACAGGTCTCGTGGAAGACTTTGTTCATGCAGCTCAATCCTATTTTTAAAAACTTTTAAATGGTTTGGAGCAGCATGATTGAATTTTTTGTCATTTTGTAGGGCAGTGTTTCCGAACCTCTTAACTTGTCATCTCTTGAAGTTAAGCAATATCTGACTAGTTCAACCAAGGTGCTTTTTTGTTTTCCTTGTTTCTATTTCAATCATTTTTAGAAGCGTAAAATATACCCTGTGAAGTTTTCTTTTTAACAAAGTGTCAATCACCAAACACATTGTGTGTCTATTTTAAGCCTGCCGAGCACGTTGAGTGCATTTCCTAATATTTTAAATTGTGCATTGTTTACATCCATGTTTCAGTCTCTCTGTCCTCATGTGGGTGCTTCGTATAAAATGCCACTTGTAGAAACATTGCTCCATAGCACTGGTAAAAACTCCATTGGGGGCATTTTAAGAGGTCAGATAATCCAGTAATTCACATGAGAAAAGGCAGAAAGTCTGCAAAATAAACCTCTAGGTGTGCAACCACTGCTGTTGAATAGTAATATGACATATTCCAAGGTACAAAGAACAGATTTAAACTAATGTTGACCGTGTTTCACGTCATTTCTTCTACTCTAAATCCTGGATTGGTTGAAAGGCAGAAGCAGATTTAAATCTCTTTACAGAGAGAAGCAATCATCACAAAGTGAGTCGGGGGGGGATCAAGTGGACACAAGCAATCACCCCCGTCGGTGTTATTGTGTGCAATGTGGATCATTCCTGTAGAGATGTACAGTACAGCGAAACATGTGACGACGCAGCAGACAAACTGTTGGTCTGTGTTCAAATACCCATCAGTCATAGTAGCACCCAAAAGTGGCTTCGATAGTCTGTAAGTGTACAGAAAAGGAGGGGGGGGGGGTGTCTGTTATGTGACAGAAGATGTATCGATCTTCTGGTGTAACTAAACATAAAGTGAACAAGAGTATGAAACCCCTCATGTGTACACTTGCATCAATCATATCTATGTGTCACCAGAGGGCAGGGGGAGTAACTGTACGAGTGTGAAAGTGTGTTTGCGGACAGTGTGCGAGCGTATCGCCCACCAGTGTTTGCCTGACCTGTGCGTGACTGTTTTGGTCACAGCCATCCCAATTTGCCGGATGAGAGTTTTTCCTATGACTCCATGTGGGACAGCCGATGTGTTGATGTGTTCAGCGAGCGCGAAGTGACTCACACTCTTGCACTGCAGCCGCCAAACGTTGTACATGTCATCACTTCAGAAGTCATCAAATCTTTGCTCCCACTCGCCGTACAACAACTCTGCGCTCATGATCTTCATTCCCTTGGGCATGCTTGACAAGTTATCTTGGTCTCCACTGACTAAACACATCTTGGGAAGGGTAAGCGTTAACGTTTATCTTCAATCTTTGTTCTCAACTGGAAATGCTAATGCCTCATTGATAGGTAGGTTTTACACTATCAATGTGAGTGATCAGTTATAAAGAAAAGAGTCACTTAGAGAAACAGCAGGAAACGGAACAGCTGGTGCATGCTCTCTCTTTTTTACTCCCTTTGTCTCATTGCCTCATTTTCCCTCCTTCCCTTTCTGTCATTGTCTGTAATTAGAGACGGTCCCATGGCTCAAGTGGCCTGGCGTGTGTTGTACCTAGGTAACTTCACTCAGATGCTGGCTGCCAGCCCTGGGGGTTTCATTAGATGTGAATCTCAGTCCCAGCGGGACCAGTGTGGATTCTTCTTTCAGATCTGGATATTATGCATGCAGGACCAGTGGAGTCCTGCTCTTCAGGCTAGTTCTTGCCCCTGTTCCCAGTCTTTATGCTAAGCTAAGCCCTGCATTTGCTAAATAGACTGCGTTTTTATGTTTTGAACAACAACAAAAATATGCCAAGGAATGCCCAGTTTTTTTTCTTCCAGGGAAATTGATTTATCCAGTAGCACTTGAAGTCCTGTTTCATTAGTGTAATAGCATTCTTGGCAAGGCAAAACAGCTTTGGAGAGGCCGTTCTGACGGATCTTTAATGATCTAATTGTGGTGTGTTTAAGCCCATTAGTGATCTTTTAAGTTTACTAAACATCCATAAGATCATTTGTATGAATCATGGCCTTTTTATAATTGCACATTTGACAGAAAACAAAATACTGTTGATGTTGTTGGATATTGTTTCTGGAACTGGCAAGATGCTCTGAGTCAGAATCAATCAACTATCTTTAGTATCTGGCATTGCTTTGTTTTGTCTTGTTATGATGTCTTCAAGGTTATGATCTTGTATTGATGTAACACAGATTAACAAGCAAGTGTGTTTGGCAGAGTGGAGACGTTTTGTTTTGGACTGTTTACTTTAAAAGTGAACGGTGGCCACTGTGAGGTCACACCACCGTGAAAGTGTCTGACTTCCTGATATGGAGGTAGACCGACTGGCATGACGTCCTGTAACTAAAAATACACAGGTGTGATCACCGCTTTACTGCAGACTGAACCTCCACTAGTTAACGATCCGACTCTTCCCTCCTTAGAGCATTCTTATAGCCTACAAACCAACAATGAACTGATCCAATGAACAAGTTGTCTTTGTCTTTGTAGCAGAAGCTTTTATAATCGCCCATGTTGTCCAAAAGTAAAGACCTTGTTCTTTTCATGGGATGATTGTTGATAATAACAAACCTATAGAATATCACTAGCCTTATGCTTGAACAGAATAAAGAATATTGTTGCCGTGTGTAAGTATTCTTGCATGTTATCTCAGTTACAAACCTTTATTCGCAATGTACACTCATTTGCCAGTTGAGTAGGTGCACCTAAGCTAAATTAATGTCAGTCCTGCAATAAATCCTGCCTTCATGAAGGTTATAATGCTCCGTTTTCGTAGAAACTGTTTTGCAGAAATGTCGATACAAGGACTTATTGCAGGGCTGACGTATAAGACAAACGTAAGAGCAGGAGAATCAGAATTTAGTCCACCATCAGTCTCTTCTTGCTGCACAAGGTGACTCTTTAGATACCACGTAATGAAAGGAAGCAACTGTTAGCAATGTCATTACTTTCCAAATGAAACACATTGCAATGTTGTATTGATCCGTCCTTGTGGTCCAATTACTGTTTGCTGGTTTCTGTAAACTATCCTTGTTGGCCTTTATGTGCTTGTCAGTGTGAATGCCCGCTGACGTCATTGTGTGCATGTGTACGGATCGATAAGCCAAAGTCAATGCCGGCACTCATTTCCCAGCGCTGGCAGAACTGGAAGACATTGATCTGTCGAATCCCGTTCAGAAAACCCATTCAGAGCGAGCTGATAGATGCTGTCTGCAGTGAAGAATGCTATTGTATCGTTACATTATAGTAATCCCACAAAATAAAGCAATCCATTTGGACTAAAGCTTTATTTGCTTTAGTTAATTTGACATATTGTATACAGTATATGTTTGTAGAGGCTTTTTAGCTGAAACCCATTGGACACAGTCAACTTTAATATGGCTGGCCTCAGCAGAAACATCCTGCCAGGGAGAGCTGGAGCTACACAGGATTAATAAACATACAGTAGCTTTACGCATTATTATTATATATCATTATTTTGATTTAAATGCCAATTATTATTCATTGCTTTTGATTTTCTTGCAGTGTGTTGCAGACTTAAAGTCATTTTTAGTGAGCATTAAGAGGCACCACATCACACTTCCTGATCAACTGTCATCATGCTCAGCATGGAGGTTTATACCTCCAGGGCTCAACTTAATATAGTCTGCTTTTCACCTTCACTTACCTTGACCTCATGTTGCCACTGCAGGGTTTGGATTGGACCATAAACTGTTATTTATTTTAAGGCTGAAAAGCAAAAATGCCAAACTTTTACAGGTCCAGGTTCTCAAAGGTGAATATTTAGTTTTTCTCTTCTATTTCTCTTCTATAAATTCAATAGCTGCATTTTTTTTGGGACTAATGTGAATATGTCATCTTGGGCTTTGGGAAACTCCAATGGGAAATCTTTCACTATTTTTGTTTAATCTGTAAGAAATCACATACTTTTCCTTTTTCCTTTTAGTATGTACTGCAGCTTCCTTTACATACCATGTACTGTTGCATGCTTGTATATCTGCAAAGGATTGTGGGTCAGAACAGCCAGAAAAGCATGCTGGCTTGCATACTGCAAAATGCGACCAGATAAGACATCATTGATTATCGTTTGAAACCATGTATTAGAACATACTAAATCGTTTTCTGGCATACTAAACAGTCTGGTAGTATAGGTATTGGAACGCACATTATTTCTTGGCCCGGCGCAGTTGGACAGAACCATGCAAGCTGTTTCCCCCGGTTTCCAGTCTTTTATGCTAAGCTAAGCTAACCATCTACTTGCTATAGCTTTCCTACTTAATGTGCAGACAAGTTTAATTGAATTTGTTTTTAAAAGACACAATATAGAATATTATATAAAGAATATTCTTGCTGAGTTTTTATTGCAAACTGCTGCATCAGGACTTGAAACCATTGTTCTGGTGAAATGAGGATAACTATCCCACAGTTTGACACGTGCCGAGCACACACTCTGGATGATAATCCCCAGAAAGGGGTTAACCCCGATCAAACACAATATAATCCAGGATTTAGGATGGGCCGCCCACAAAACATTTTTCCCCACAGAAAAATACAAATCTGGGCTTTACTGGGATGTCGAATGAAGCTCAAAGCTTGTAGTGTTATAGTTTTCTGATCTTACAGGTTGGACATAAAGTGCAACTATTTGGTTCTCATCCGCGCTGTTCAGTTGGTATGTTTTTCCAGAGACAAAGCTGCATTTCTCTGTTGTTGCTCCTGTTTTTATAACAGGAACATTTCAATTAGTAATGGTTTCATTTTGTGAACTCATGACTCAGCTGTGGCAGTTTCCAGCTGTTTGTTTTGCCTCATGTTTTACCGCTTTAACAGAATATTTAACTTGCTACATGAGCTGTGACGTAACAGCAGCGTGATTACAAAACGCACATCACAGCTTCAGTGTGTCTAACGTCAGATCACAAAGAGATTCTTTGAAGTGAATGTCCTTTTTCTTTTTTTACAGTAACCACTACAGTTTCTTAGATGCATACCAGCTGTGTTGAACTGACTAAATAGAAATCTGTCACTTCATTACTAAACCAACTTTTATATGGCTTTAATTTTATAGATGTAAGAGTTTGTAGTGTGTTTTGTGCTCTTATTCTACAAAGTCACTTCCCTTTTGTCTTATTTTTTTAATGTAAGGTTAATGGTGTACAATCAAATGACCAAACGGAAAGTTTCAATGACTTTGGTCCCCTTGATGATGAAAGCAAATATGGCATTTCGTCAATGTAGTGAAGATAATTACTTCCTGACGTTTTGGTCTCAACATGTGTCGAGACTATACAGTGAGTTCAAATCCTTTAGCCTTCCTCTCCTCAGAGTATAACCTCTTTAAGGGAACACATGTAAACTCCCAGATCACACACTCGCACACAGACATAAAAAGCTTCTGCAGCTGCTTTTGGTGCTTTCTGGAATTTTCAGGCCAGCCCTGTTGCCAGAGATCTTACTTCCTAACTGGCTGTGTGTGTATATATGTGTGTGTGGGAGGGGAGAGGGGCAGGGGGGCTTGTTTTTGGGGCTGGAGGACGGTTGCGGCGCTCTGTAGGAGTGTTCTCCCAGCGTGGGAAAGACGGTGCTCTTTTCTCTGCCTCTCAAGGACTAAAGTAGGCCAAAGAAGGTCTGAGAGGAACTAACTTCTTTCCTCCGGCTCCAACTTTCTCTGCTCGGGCTACAGAGGCAAAGCCGTTCCCCTCTGGAGCTGGGACAAGGGGATTTGTAGGAGCGAAGCTGGTAGGAGTTCCTGTGCTCCGAGAGGAGATGGGCAGCAGCTGAGGAGATTTTCTCCCAGCCGGGCTGAACAGCAGAGAGTCGTGTAGGGCAGAAATGTATCATTCCAGCAGTGAGGAGTCAGATCTGGTAAGTTTACATATAAGTAAACATGCTTTCTCCTACTCTAACTGTATCCTTTCACACTTTTCTGAGTCTAACTCGGCTTTACCTCTCGCTCTTCCTTCTCTGTACCCTCTGAACAAAGAGGAAGGGCTCGGACTGCATGAGAATGGAGGTTATTAGTGCAGGATTTAAAGGGGCGTAATCATACACTTCCTATTTTTCTCCCTCATCGCTGCTTTGCCTGAAAGTTGGTGAGAGTCATGCTTAAGATGCACACTCTCGCAGTGTGCTGTTTTGAAATGAAGACGCTCATTAAGCATCTTGTCTTAATTTGCGAGCACCGCTGCATGACCGCTGCTAGCTTAAAGTGGGAAGCTGAAACATGGGTTAACAAGCAGAGAGAGGGAAATAAAGTAAACAGCTGGGGTAAGCGTAGTCCTTTATGTACAGAGGCCGGTAGAGAGCACACAACTTGGCTTTGATCTAGAGAAAAAGCTAAAGTTTTGTCTCGCATGAGCCAAAGAGAGAATCTCTGTAGTTTTTATGTTGTGTAACTTTGAGCGGCATCAGTTTAAATGAGTTGGTGTCGTGTGTATGCAAGTTTGAAGCAAACATTTCCTGTTGCGTGTGTGAATGATATGGTGGTGAAGTATTTTCCTGTGATAGTAATCAGTAATTGTCATCAGCCACACCCTTGTATTAATGTCTAATCAGCCTCTAAAAGCAAGTCTGAAAAAAAAACACTGTCGACGCAGAAAACCCTTTGAGAAACAAGAATTGTTCAAGCCGGAAGTTATTACAAATCATTGTCGAGACACCGGATATGTCAGATCAATTTCAAGCAGGCTGGGTTCGAATATTTCGCTATGTGAACATTGTAAGGCTTCATTAAAGAGTTGGAAAAAAGGGAAACAAAAAGGGGTGATCTAAAAAATGTCTGGAATAACATCTATGAGCTACTAGAATCGGACCAATTAATGCAATTAAATCATATATTAATTATGCGTGTGTGTATGTTGTGTTTTGAGCATGTGTTGATTTCTTGTTGAGGGTAAATGAGAAACTACCTGCTGCTCTATCTATAGCTGGTTGTTATTCATTAAGGTCTTGGAAAACCAATTACTCACGCACACAGACACACACACACACACACGGAAGCTTTTGTTTGATTGTATCTGTTCAGGAGTTGTACTTTAACGTATCTATGTGACAGCTGAGGGTTCGGTACAACTCTGTTTTACATCTACTGTAAGAGGAATTTCAAACACATTTGAGAAGATTATTTAACATTTATAAAATCTAACACTGATTCAAGGTACAGATACATGTGGGTCTGCAGGGCCTTTTTAATGAGGTGATGAAAAGGCCATCGGTCTGACGCCGATAAGCCTCTGGGAGCTAGGCGCAATATTTCTGGGGTTCGGGTGTAGCCCGTGGATATCCGGGCCAAGGCTTCCTCTTCTGTGCGCTGCTCATTGTTTATAGTCTGATTAGCAACTTGAGACGTGATTATGAAGTTGGTGTTGAGAGACGACACCTACGACCGGATAGACAGGCCAGTTTACGACTAAATAAAAAGCTAAATTGCTTCAAACGATAACCGATAGGTTCCGAGATTGCATTTTGGCCAATGCGTTCCGCCTCTTCAGCTCTCTACATGGACTGTTTACTCGCATTCGATGTTCAAATTAATTTACATGATTGCTAACAACTATCATTGTTAATAGTTAAATCAATTTGCGTGTTCAAAGTGCTGAAACGTGTTTTTTGGGCATTCTGTGCCTTTTTATTTGCAGGTGATAGTGGAGAGAGACGGGGAGTGTGGGGAAAGAGAGCAGGGAAATGGCATGCAGCAAATGATCCGTTCAGCTGGGAATCGAACCTTGAGCATGCCATTAGCGCCTATGTGATAGCGGGGTTCTGTTGGGGGTAATATATATGTATGATGTCGGAGCTCCGGTGTGACGGGGGGGGGTGGGGGGATGAGTGTCGGAGCTCGGGTACGAGTGCTGTCGGAGAAAATGGATTTAAAAATAAAAGTTGGATAATTTCCCGCGGCACACCTGACGATCTCTCACGGCACAGTGGTTGAAAACCATTCGGCTATTGGATTCTCAGGATTTGAACTTTTCGGATATGATGAAGAAAATCTAAGCACCAAAGTAGATTTGGAGTTTATTTTAGGGAATCTATTTATACTTTAACAGGTTAACATAAATACTGTTGAATTGACTCTTCGTGGGCTTTTTTTTAGAGATAGTTTCTTTCTCTCTCTGAAATCTGGGAAATCCCCACACCGCAAGATCAAGTTTGCATAAATCACACATTTTGCACATTAGTTTAATCTTTTCTCTATATGAAATAAAATAAATGAAGCAGAAATCTTTTCACTCGAGCACCGTCCAATTTGTTGGACAGTATGTTTTTGCTCCGCTGAAGATGGTTAGTAGCTCATTCTGCTCACTTAGCCCGTTCTCATCAATCATCCACAGCCTGCTTCATACACCAGGAAACTGTCACGATATTGATGACGCAAGCATAAAATAGCAGCACAGAGCAGCCCCTGGCCTCTCTCACTGTATTCTCTGTGATCAGCCATCATCCTATTATGGGGCTGTGTTTCCACAGAGGGAATTAACAGCGAGATAAACTAGATCTCGCTGTGAGGATTCACTGTAAATGAGATCAATGCCCCTCAAGGGACTGCCGCTGCTGGCTGCAGGTGATACTTACTGGAGGAAAAGGATTAGCACATATTTTGTTGATGTACGGGTCTCGTCTATCTGCATTTGTCTTTGTAATGCTGCAGGAAATTTGAACTGTAATGTGTGAGGCGCAACACCAAAACAGTAATTGTCACTTTTTTCCCTTCTTTTAGTATTGTTAATTGTATCCATGTTTAGGTTTTACAATAATAATACATAGAAGAACACATTCAAAAGGCTTATCTAGCTTTAAGTCCCACCATGTGGCTGGTTTCTAAGTTTCCAGCTAGAAACGGTGCGCTCTTAGATCATGTGATTGACAGCCAGTGAGTCCATCACCTCGATGGGATGATGCACTTATCTAATGCACTGGCACATGGGACGCTGGGTAAACACTTTTTTTCATAGGCCTGTCAGTGTCACCTTGACGTCCATGCGGCCAATCCCTCTTTTGCCACGCCGGAGGGGTCATTACTCCTCCCCCCTCTTCTATCTCTCTCCTCCATTTCTCTCTCACGCACACTTTCTTTTCCTTTCACAAATGTACAGACAGTCTGTTTCTCTTCCACTCTCTTGCTCACTTGGTTTTCATTCCTCTGTGATAAATATTAGTAACTATTCCTTGTAGCAGTCACACATCTCACACGCCGATGATTTAATTGACTTTGTGTTGCACTGAGTGAAGTGGCAGTGATGAGCAGATAGCTGAGAAAAGAGGCTTTGCTTCCAGCCAAGAATGATTCAGGCCAAGTCGGAAACTGCTAGCACACCCGCTCAGCCCATTGTCAGCCCACTGCAGTCGGCTACAGTCCGTCAGCCAGAACTGAACATGACTTGGCACGAGCCGTAATCTTCATTCTTCAAACATGATGCATAATGTGACGTATACTGTGCAGTCTGTCCACGCTGCCCCGTTACATTCACCGCTGACGCTCGTCTGAATTTTGGCTGTTTCGATCATAAACCCATTAACCCCTTCAACCCTGGTCTAAAGTCACTTGTTTTTTACTTCCTTTTTATATTACAGGAACATGGCTTGGTGTCACTCAGCTAAGCAAAACATATTATTTTTTGAATAAAGGAAAGTTAATACTCAATAAATGCCTTTTATTGGTATGTATATGGTACTGTTTATGACTCTTCATGGCACAGCGGTGCTTTAAGCTCATAATGACAATGGTATGAGCATTTATGATGTTTACTGTAAGCACTGACTTAGTTTAGCATGTTGAGTTTGAGTCCTTATCCGCAGATGTTCAAACTTCTTTCCTCGCTGGACACGATTGGAGACATAGTTATGACACTGACAAGAACAGGAGTGATTTTTGCGTGACATGCATCAGTAACTACTCACTATATACTATATACTATACTATACTATATACTCATAAATTCTAGAGATTGTTGTATAGAAAATGCAAGAGATGCACATAACCGTCCTCACTTTCTTGAGCAAACTATAGAGGCCATTTTTGTAATCCAGAGAGAGAGGGGAGATGAGAGCGGCAGAGTAAGGGGTCAGTATGAGATTAGAAGGAGTGGAGAAAGGTGAAAAGAAGTGCAAATTGGAGAAATATCTGCAAGGAGAGGAGAAATCAATGTGGACATGCATGAAAATAACATTGAGAACAAACAAGCCGTAAGTGAGAGTGCAGTGTGTCCTGAGTGGAAGCAGTCTTTGAGAATTGATGTAAAAAAGACTCCATGACCATGAGAGCACTTTATAGCTCACATGCACAGTCGTTATTTTCGGCATGACTTCAGCTCTCCATTTGTATAGTGGATGCGTGTAGAGAATAACTCCTATAGCGGCTAAAAATGAAAATGGAAGCTTTCACATCATGAAAGAATTCCTTGGTGTAAAGACTTCATCCTCTATAAGTGATTCTGTCGGACTCGGGAGGCAGCAGTGACTGACTCACAGCCTGTGGTAATAGCCACAGTGATTTGTAATCGTCTAATGTAATGATCGCTGTGCCACTGCAGCATGTAGAGGTCATTGGTGGTCTTACAGCAAGGACCTCTGTCCAAATGAATCAATGAGAGCGGTATAGTAACCACAGGACCATTGCCCTTTCAATCCACCCTTCCTCATCTCTATTTTTCTGAACAATGCATGAAGACAGCCAACTCTTAATGAAGTTAAGGAATCAACAAAGTCATTAGGATTCATCCACTGGGGAACGTGTGTATGTACCAAATGTCAGTAAGATTCCCCTTTACAAAGTTTCATCTGTCTAATAGTCGGTTGTCTAACGCAGGGTTGTGGTGAACTGTCCGATATTAACCCTTTGTTTGGCAAATGTGATGAGATTTACAGCTGTTTCCGTATCATGGCGGCGTGGCAAAGTTAACAGGAAGAGCGTCCTGCAATCAGAAGATTTACAAGGTTTTTAAGAGTCAACCATGCAGAGACGTCTCTGAGCAAGACACCAAATCCCCGCTGCTCTGAATAGAGCTGTGATTCTCAGTCTGCTGGGTGAGCCCAAATAAAGAGCAGCTCTCCTCGCAGATCTAAGCAGTATCATACTGCTGTTAGATTATTATTAGTGGCCTGTGTGTGGGTGACACGGCCGTGTCAGTATCAGTGTGGCAGCGGGTCTAGAGGTCGGGCATGTCAGGCAGCCGGAGGCTCGTTCTGTCGCTGTGAGTCTGTCAGTGTTGCTATCGGAGTGCAGCCTTCACAGCTCCACCGCTCTCCTCTCCGGGCTCAATGGCTCCACGTTCAGAGCATCTGTGCCCCGCCCTGAGACCTCTGGAGGCTAGTGTCAACGCGCCTTATTGAAACATATGTGACCAATGCACAATTTCTTTAAAAAAAGCAAAGACAAAGCTATGAACTGGTGTCCTGTTTTCTTTCCTAAACTGCTGTTGTAGTTGTCGTGATTAGAGAGTTTTGATTTTTACGATGGACAAGAAAACATTTATCTTGTCCACCATTCCCATCGTTCCTGTTGAAAACATAATCTACCTCAGGTAATCGCCTTCCTCGTTAGGCTAATTGCTCCTAATGAGTTAAAATCACATTATCCTCCCCCAGCCTTTCCTTTTAATGTAAGACGTGTCATTTTTCAGCGCACGTGTCTCGTTGAAAAGACCCTGAGATGGAGGCGTGCCATTGATTGGTTTTGATAAGCACCGCTGATTAGCATGTCATCCTTTGATCTACAGTTAGTGTTCCTGTGGGAGCGATCGCTGGTCATAAACCAGCGAGACTATTTCAACCGCTTGTCCCACGGGGCGACCCCTGACTCCTCTGAGTTCACGCAACCTCATGACGGGTCAGACCGAGGAGCATCATGCGTCAGCAGTGCAAATAAAGGGGACATTTAGAAAAATCCTTCTGCAGGGTTTAACTTTGGCTGCTCCTTTTTATGAGGATGGGAAATTTTTAATTAACGCCGTAATTATTCTCATTTGTCCTTGGTGGCGTTTCTCCGCTCACATGTAATGAATCATCACGGATCTGACGGGCGAGGATTTAGAGCGGCTTTCACCTCAGAATCCCTGATCCCTCCTAAAGTGATGAGGTGATGATTTCAAAAGAGACACGGTATATTTAACTCTGATTTCTCTGTCTTTCTTCGTCTCACACACAAGTTTACAAATACAATACTCACTGTTATGGATACAACTAACTATTATTTTAATTATTGATTCATTGGCTGATTATTTTCTCGACTAATTGATTGTTTTGTCTAAAAAATTGTCAGAAAATAGTGAAACATACAAGTTATATTTCCCCAGAGTCCAAAGTGGCGTATTAATGTATTAATGTAGTCCAGAAGAATATTCTGAATATTCTGTTTCCTGTCCCGTATGACAGAGAAATGCAGCAAATCCCTTCATGAGTGGAGATAAAATCAAACAATTTTTTAATTTCTGCTTGAAAAATGACTGAAATCATTAATGATTTTTTAAATTTGTCTGCTATAAATGTTCTGTCGATCAACGAACTGATTAACGCAATCGTTCCAACTCAATCTTTCATTATTGATTACTCTGCTGATTGTTTTATTGATTAGTTTTTTCCTATAAAATGTTAGACAATTGCAAACAAATGTCACAATTTTCCCAGAGCCAAATGTAACGTATTCAAATTCCCATTTTTATCCAACCAACAGTTCAAAACTCAAAGATAATCTATTTACAATGATATAAAACAAAAATAAATCCTAAAACACCTACATTAAAAATGCTGGTACCAACTACTTATTTGTATTTTTGCTTAAAAACGTACTCAAACAATTAATTTATTCAACTCTACTTAAACTAGACGATTGATTTAATCAAAGAAGAAGAAAGAAATTCAGCTGATGCTCACTGAGCAAACACGGCAGTCAAACTCAAAACATAAGAAAGCCTATTGTGCTCTGAAGTTTACTGACAATATAGCAGGAGAGCCGCGCGTGTTTTGTGTCTGATTGAGCAGCATTGTTTAGCTTTTGCACACTAAATGATGTTATTTAAATAAACCTGTCTTGTTGCTTTAGCCTCCCCAATGTTGTTACAGGCTGGTAAAAGATTTAACCGCAGGGGTAGGGGGTGGGCGTGAATTATTTTTAGGCTTCCAAAGGATTGCATGAAAGGAAAAGTCTGAGAACCCGTGCATGAATCGATAATGATCAGATGAAAGTGAGCAGATTTTTCTGCAGTGAACAAGCTCCTCACCTCTGAGAAGATGTCGATGTGACACCTATTTTTTTTCAACAACTATAAACAGCTCATATCAGGGTGAGTGTTGTGTGCTCACAAAGAACAAAACAGCATGCACCGTCGACACATAAACGGTATCCATATAGCACATGCACATCCCATCACTGCAGAGCCACAACGAGCAGATGGACTGACTGTGAGGGGGGGGGGGGGGGATGAGAGGAGTGACAGAGGAGGAGGAGAAGGAGGGGAGGGTAAAGACAGAGATAGAGCGGCAGAATCACTGAAGGAGTGTGCAGGACATGCACTGACGGGCTGAGACACAGAGTGAGAAAGAGGTAGCTTGCAGCACCTGAGAGGCAGCAGCTTCATTAGCATCAGGAGGAGAGTCGGTCACATGCAGCCACACCACGACTCGTGTAGATAAACTGCCTTTATCCATCGCTTGTGGAGCATGCACGAGGAGGAGAACGAGGCTGGAGCCAAAGCTTGAACGAGGAGGCTGAGAAGCATCACCTGACTCACACTGGGAGTCAGCCTCGGCACCTGCAGCGGCAGTCTGAGCACTCAAGGAGACTGGGGCAAACGGAGAGAGAGCTGCTGAGATTATGCGCGGGGCAGAGAGCTCCTGTGGATTCCCCATCTTCGGCAGCGGCAGCAATAGCAGCAGCAGCAGGAGGAGAAGGAGCTGTGGCTCTACAGATAGCAGCAGAGCTAGCTGGAGCTGCAGAAAAACAAGGCGCCCTGACTCCAAATCTATTTATTTACCCAGAGATGAAGGTAGCATTTACAGGCAAGGTGTAACAGGAACCAGCTGTCCATGTTGCCACAGTGTTGAATGTACCTGTAGCCAGAGTGCTGCTGCAGCGCTGGTGCAAAAGTGACCACAGCAGCGCAGTTAGGTGTAGTTAAAGCAGTAGCAGGAAGGGGCAGTGGCTCAGGACACTGAATGACCAGTGTGGCTGATGAAGGCCACCTGGATCCGCTTGCTGAAACGAGCCAAGGGAGGTCGCGTCAAGAGCTCCGATGCCAGTGTAAGCAGATTTTGAGTGTGTTTACATCATCCTTTTTTCATTTTTTCTTTTTGTGCCTGTGCATGTGTAAATCTGCGCGTCTCTACGTGATCCATCATTCCACAGCGTTGGGGGGTCAGTGTGGCACTGTTGTGTATTGCCTGCCGATGATGAGAAGCTGGATGTGGTTATCAGTTATGGCTGTCACATTCTGGGCAGAGCTCCACATCACCTCCCTCTGACCCACTGGGACGGTGTGCTTGATCACGCCCCGTCGTTAGCCGTGACCCGATGGAGTAATAACGCCAGGTATTTTCACCTGCACTTTTCATGGACCAATGTAGCTCATAAAAGACAGGCTGGTGTGCGATGCGATGCCAATTTAGGACATTTATATCTGAATCTATCCAAATGTAAAAGTGTTGCAACCTCCAGTCTGAGCAGCGTTCGACACATAGTCTAGATGCTTGTTGATGTTTTGAAAGTCACTGGGAGAATAATATAATCGTGGACGTGATGACAGTAAAAGCACCCTGTTGATATTTAATGAGCTTGCTTTCAAATGAGTTATTCATATCAGGTACAAAACAGGGAGGATGAGAGACACAGAGGCGTTTTGACGAGCAGGATGTATTCATTGTAAGATGGACATAAATATGAATAACCTTGTATTATGTGTGGATGACAACACATGTATTGTATCTATACACAAGTCGGGTATCGCAAGTGGAGAGGACATTCTCCTTTTGTACGTATGTGATGGCTGGGTAATTCTAATCAGGCACCGAGTGAGCGAGGCTATTTTTAACTCAGACAGCAGAGTGTAATGGTGCAGTGAGATGAATGAAAGACCTTGTGTGGGAGGCATAGTAGCGTTCAGGTAAGGATAAGTCTCCCACTGCCGTCACTTAGTTAAATATCCCCTCTTTTAATCTCAGTCTTTTAATGTCTTTCAAGATTATACTAAACTGAAATTAATATGTGGTGCTGTAGTGTGTTGTATTCATGCCAACACCCACTAATGACATTTATAAAACTTTTAAACACTGTGTTCTACATAGCAATATTGTGCAAATATTACTTTAACTACCTTCAGCAATTATGTCTGTTTGCATGTAGTAAGCTATATAACAAGTAAGTGAGTGCTGCACCAATGCACTGCTCTCAGGAGTGTGTCTAAGGTAGTACTCGTGCGTGTTTTGGTATGTGTGAGTAGAGTAGATCTGTTGCAACCAGATATCACACACAGACATACTGGAACCTGGTGTTCTTCAACGTTTCCCCCAGTGTTTCTCACACGACGGAGAGCGCTGAGGATAGAAGAAGAGCTGCTGGGGATGTGATTCTATGAAAGACAGTTTGTGTCCTTTGGCATCCTTTCTCAGAAAAAGTGGATGTGTCTGTAATGTGCTACGGATTCAATCAGCCCTTGTGAGGTTGTTTACAGAGATGATAGTAGAAAGACATTCCTGCTCATTCTTTTCAACACAGCCTCCAAATTCATTATTTCATGAAATCAACCTTTGATGCTCAGAGCTAAACACAGTCTGTGTGGGTGCGTTTGGCACATCTGATGTGCAACTTACAAATGCGCCAAAGTTGAACATTTCTTTGAAGCGGAAAGTTAATGCAAAGCAAATCAAGTCCCCACGATGCTGTGAAGCCCACCGCTTCTCTGACACCTGTCATTTTGAAAGTGTAAATACCAAATGTATGTTTGTGTCTCTGCAGGGTTCGGCCGACTCCTACACCAGCCGTCCATCAGACTCCGATGTGTCCCTTGAGGAGGATAAGGAGGCAGTGCGCAGAGAGGCAGAGCGACAGGCTCAGGCACAGCTCGACAAGGCCAAGGTTGGTATCCAAAACCCAGCAGCACTAATGTCACACTGTGCAGTCCCTACCTACTGAAACATGTGCTCTATGTGGGGCCAGGAGGGGTTCGTCGGGAACATTTTTGAACAGGGGGCACAGACCTTTAGAAGATCAACATGTACGTGTTCGTCAGCTTTTGTTGTTGTATGGACAATTCAACTTTTAGACCTAAGTTTTAGAACCCCATGTGGAGCACTAGTGGTGCGATGGAACAACGTCTTTACTAGTGAGCTCCAGTTTTGTTTGTATTGTGAAACCTGCCGCTGCTTTCACACTTCACCACTAAAAAAGCAAGCAAGGAAGAAGAAGACGGCAAGATAACAAACACGAATGCAAACAATTTAAAAATAAGCTTTGCAAATGTGTTATGACCCATAATAAACTGGATCCACGACTGAATATAAACAGAGCTTTGTTTATTTGCAAAACAAAACTCCACCGGGCACTTTTAAGGCTAGATTTTAAGGTTAAGGTTCAAATTAGTTTTAGTCCAGCTCAGGTTAAAGGGGTTGTGCAGCGAATGTGTTTCAATAAGGGACCCCGCAAGTATAGAAATGTGTGTGTGCACAGACAAAACTGGTTTATTATGCTTGAATGAATGATGTCTGGCAACAGTTAAATGGTAATGTAAACTTTACACTGGTTGGTTTGTTATTGGAAGATGTCTGCTTCCTCTCTGCTCTCATTTCTTAGGCCGACATGTTTGTTCTTTTCTTTTTCTTTTTATAGAGGCAAGAAATTAGCTATCGGGTTCTCATCCTGGTAAGGGGGGGGGGGGGGTGTCACCCGTCAGATATTAGTGGGGGACAGGGTGTGATTTTGACTCTCAGCAAAGTTTTACTATATAACTCGCCTCACCCATACTCAGACATGAAATCATATGTTGTTTTGCAGTGCTGCAGGACTGACTTGGTGACTATGATTTCCGCTGGTTTTAAAGACGAAGAGCGGGCTGTTAGGGGCTGCTGATGTGAGAGGTTAGGGGCCTCAGAGGGCTCTGCGTCACTGTTTATCAGAGCCAAGCCTCGCCTGCTCTGCTGTGCTCTGGGCCACAATTAGCAGCACATAAACAAACACACACACAGCAGAGCAGGCTTGCCTTTGCGCGACAGGAATTGCAATCAGCGCTCACTTCCACAGAATCACTCAAATCGCTGGCACGGTCAAGATAGCTATAAAACTGTTTTACTATCTTCCGTGCACATTTTTCTTTCTCTTCCTGCTTTACAGCTCATCGGATAACGTTTGCATAATAATTCAAGCAAGTGTCTGAATTAGTTTATTGTCTTTTACTGGGTGTTTAGTGTCTATAACAGCTAGTGCACTCATTAGCTGTGAGCTATAAGCTTTTGGCGATCTATCCATTGTAGCTGACATACCTCCTGCGCTGTCTGGAGGTAGCTCATAGCTGGCAAAGACAGATTCATCCAGCAGATCTATGTTGTTATGTTCCAGAGTCACCCTCTCTGTCTCACTAATTAAAACGATACCTCGGCTTTAGAGATAACCTGGCATAGATTATCCCCGCTGGCATTTTATATGACAAATGACTAGTAAAAAATAGCCTCTCAGTGGTCTGGCCACCACAGAGAGAGTGAGCTGGGGTCAGAGGAAGTGCATCTCGGGTTAGGGGAGGATCCAAATGTTCATCAGAAAGGCTGTGCCACAAACTGTTAGAAATGTGAGTGCAGAGAGGGAGCATTACAGTTGCTATATGGAGATCAATGGTTTTTGGAATTTATATTACGCCCATATTAGAGATGAAAAGTCAGGGTATCTATGTGACTAATGAGTGTTTCCTTTTTCTTTTGTTGTATTTGGTTAATGATTAGGGTTAGGGTGTAGAGTAAGACAGTCAGACAGTAATTCCGTACTCTCACTTTGTCTCTTGGGAAGCTTTGGATACAGTATATACAATGTGGAATCTGGTTTGTTGAATTAGTGCAAACAATTTACAATTGATGTAGATAAGACATCTGAAAAAACTAAACATAATCTCACTCCAGGCAAAAGAACAACTGTTTACTGGTAGCTGCAATGGCCTTCATTTATCATTACTTACTGTGCATACCTACAGAATAACTAAAGCAACCGTGGCTAATTATAGAAACATCTTCCCACCCTAAATTAATGAAGGTTATGGCTGCCTTCATATATATATATATATATATATATATATATATATATATATATATATATATATCCATATATATATATATATATATATATATATATATATCCATATATAATACATGTTCAGGCTCTCGGTGCAGCCTAAGGCCAGGGCACGCAGCTCATATCGATCCGCAACATTCAAGGTGAAACAATGTGAGACTCTTGATTTATATTGTGTGTGTGTGTGTGTGTGTGTGTGTGGAGGCATGTTGCATTGTGAATCAGACAAAGCAAGGGCGAATGTTCACTGAGTTAAGCACAGAGGACTGGGAGGTGTTATCTGTTGAAATATTCATGGTGTGGTTGGCTATTGTGACGAGCGTTGTGTGGTGTTAATTGGCTGTGGTCCATAGCCTCTGTCCTTCTCCCTTCCTCGCTGCAGTCAATACGGCATCCATAATGAAGACCTGTGTGACATAAGAACCAACATGGCAGCATGGGATCGGTCAGGAGATGTAGAGATGCTGTATAGCCGTGTTAATGTGCCATTATGTACAAGTCCCGCAGTAACCTGGGATATAAGGTGGCATGTTAGGACATATCTGTCTGCGTGATTGCCTACAGGTTTGTAAAATGTCATTATGCCTATAGAAGGCTTCACCTGACAGGCGGACGTGATGGATAAAGGCGAGCAGCGCAGCCGGGAGGGAGGAAAGAGGCAGCGGCCTATGAGACGCATACATACGTGTACTAATGGACCTCATACCTTCATGCAGCCACGTCACTCAATGCATGCAAACGCCAAGGACGCTTTGTCCTCTACGGGTCCCAGCAATGCACATTGGATTGCATTATATCCATAATGGGCATGTCACAAGCACACACACACTCGCATATCCACCTTACAACCATCACTTCATGGCATATTTACATTGCTGTCCGCATGAGGAAAGTTATTCCTGGAGGATTTCACTAATGTATTATTTCCATAATCCCCCACAGTTCGTCACAGTCACTTCACACCTGTGGTATATCAATGAGGCAGTAGTGGACAGTGATGATGAAAGGAAGCGCTCGTGGTCTGTAAAGCTGATGAATTACTCGTAGTGCTGAGCTTCACTGAGCATCGCTGCCTGTTTGAAAGATCTCACGTAGCATTCAGATCCAAGCAAATCCCATCAGTCATTGTAAAAGGGTTGAAGGTGAATGGGAACGTGCTGAATGAAAAATAATAATCTTTTGAAAGTAGTTTAATCTCCTATTGAGTATTTAAACCTGCAATGTATTGGCCACTTAGGTGCAGCAGTAACAAGTTGTGAGCACTTCACCTTAAAGGTTGATATGGGGAACCTGTTAGCTTATTTACACGTAAGTCCAATATTCACTCTCGTTCTGCCTTGCTGCTACCTGTTGGTACATTTTATTTTTAGGTTGCTATGATAGAATCTGATTATAGGACGACTATGATGCACTTTGAAAGCATTTTTACTAAATCTGTATATGGTCAAATCTCTGATCTATTGGGTTAAATGTGGCTCCCAGCTGAATATGACACACCCTTCCCCTCCTGCTGTCTGTCCTGTGCAGGTAAATATCCAACATGTGAGTTTACGCTGAGAGATTACTTTAAGCTACATCCCTGTGCATTCGTTTGAGCTTTTCTGTTGACTTCTGTCATGCTTGTCCCAAGCAGAACAAATGTAATCTGGTTGAGGGCATGACCATGTTGCCAACTGTTGCTGCCATCGTCAGGCTGGCTCCAAGATTATATCCAAAAGCATTTTATGTAATTCTGAGAGCGATGCGTGTCTTACGTGGCTATATTCTACTCTTGCAGAGATCTAAATTCAGAGGGTTGTCTGGGAGCATATGGTTCTCCCATTACATTTTTTCATGACGTGACCTTATTCAATGTTATACAAATCCCTTTAATGTTTTATTAAATGTAATGCGTCACTAGGGGCAGAGGAGATTTGCTTTTGCTTTGTGCAAAAATATCTGTGTCTGGAAAGCAAGAAAGTCTCATACGTGTACAGTCAGTAGTGTTGGTGGTTATATCACGGCTTGCAGAAGTACAGGAAACATTTCATTAGCTGTTTGCATCATCTCATTAAGGACTGGTCAGCGGTGATGCCCTATGAAGACCAGCATTGATTCAACCATTCTAAAATGTGGGATTGATTTATGACCACGAGTCTTGTCAGTGTCGAAGTGGTGATTTCTGCAGACACCAACATGTTGCATCACTCTGAATTGTAAAGTGTTTTCGACTGTAGCAGAGAGACTCATTCAAGGAGTGATACTAAGTCTGGATGTGTCGGAGCCTCACCTCGGGTTATTTTTATACCTTGCACAAAGACAACAATCAAAGCTCACCATCGGTGTACAAAAACATCTTAAACATTTGAATGGTCTCGACTTTCATGCGGATATCCTTTGCACAATCTGACATTTTCATTCATGTCCATCTTTGTTCCTCTCGGCAGACCAAACCAGTTGCATTTGCTGTCCGCACAAATGTCAACTACAGCCCGTGTCACGATGATGATGTCCCCGTGCCGGGCATGGCCATCTCCTTTGAGGCTAAAGACTTCCTCCATGTCAAAGAGGTGAGTGGTTAACTTTCCAAATCAGAGAAGATATTCAAGACAGTGATGCTGGGGGAATTAAGGGTGATGAGCAGGAGAAGAAGATTACTGTCTTTACTTGTTCTGTGTAGAAATTCAACAACGACTGGTGGATAGGACGCCTGGTGAAGGAAGGCTGTGAAATCGGTTTCATCCCCAGTCCAGTGAAGCTTGAAAACACTCGTATCCTCCAGGAGCAGAGAGCCAAACAGGGCAAGTTCCACTCCAGGTAAAAACCCTCCTCTTCATCTGAGCTCTCTGTCTCGGCTGAGAGATCGACTGAAATTAAATTAAATCTTGATCTCGTGATCATGTGAAACACTTTTTCTCTTTTCAGTAAATTGGGAGCAAACTCATCCTCTAGTTTAGGTGAAGTGGTTCCTAACTCACGGAAATCTACTCCTCCTTCTTCTGGTGAGTAGCCAGATGGGCAACTTTAAAACGCCAACTGTATGCTTAATTGAGTCTTTGATCTTTTAAACCAACTTTTAACCTTTGAATTCAAGTTGAAGGTAAGATGCACTACATAGATTTCTCATATTTTGTATTTTTTTTTACCAGCAAAGTTGACGTTTTCCTGTTTTATGTTTTAATGGCCATAAATGTACTTGTACGTTTCATTTGCTGTCGATGTGTAGTAGCGCACTGTATATTCTGTGCTACTGTCAATGAGAAATGTTCCCCGTTACCTGTGACCTCCTGTGTTCATCTGTGATGGTGTTGTCTGTCTGTGTGTAGCCATTGACATAGACGCCACAGACTTAGACCTCGAGGACAATGAGCTTCCAGTCAACCTGCGCTCCCCTAAAGCCAGTCCAAACACTGTCATGTCACCCCTAGCAAAAGAGAAACGAATGCCCTTCTTTAAGAAGGTAAATCCTGGACTACCCAACCCTCTTTTTGTCTTCTTCTATCCTGCCGCACAACTCTGACTAAATGCCTGCTTGGCCTCACTTAGCGCCCGTCCTGTTTGTCTACAACACCGTCCTCGTTCCACCGCGTGCACCCGTCCTTTTAGCATGCATGCCTGTTCTTAACCTCTCTCTTTCTCCTCTTCCGTCTCACCACAGCTAAGCAGAAGCAGAAGTCGGTAAGTCGTGGCGTGCAGTGCACCAGCTAAGCAGGGTCTGGGGATGACCTCTGTGGTCTGAACTGTACAAACCGTCTCTTTAGAGATTCAGCTCTGTACTGACCTCTCACCCTACTCACTGCTCCTGCAATCCTCTGTGTCGTGTTTGTGATTGTTTGTGTTTGTAAGTGAACTTGTCATCCTGTTCGAGTGAGAGCTCAGTGTCAACAGCTTTTTAATAGGCATATTTTATATTATATTAGCTTTCTTGCGTAACAGAGCAAGTAACATTCATTATTAGGTGCAATGTTTTGCATTCAAATAAACCCCTTATTGATATTTGCATCTGTGTCAGCAGCATTAAATGCTATTATCACAATATATTTGCAATACGCCAAAAGTATATAAAATCAATAGAAATCTCCTTAACATGTAAAAACTAAAATTCAATTAAGTCAATTTAATTGTGTAAAAGGAAAATGCATGAATATGCTGACACAACGTCCCATGGGAAGCACACTGACGACAGAAAGAAAGTGTTAAGAAGTGGAGAGAGCAGGAAGAGCAAATCTACTCATCATAGCAGACTGGAAGAATAGTTAAAAATAAATACTGTGTTGTGGATATGATAATTAAGTTTTAAGTAGTCAACCCTCTCTGCTTCCCAGCTGTCTGGTCTCCAACAGAGTTTTGTTTTTTTAAAGAGAGAGAGAGTACTTTAATTTTGCTCCAGTGTGCTGACACATCCACACGCCGGGGACTCAGAGCAGCATCAGGTTCACTGCCTCACTGACAGAATGTCAGCGGTGTACAAATAATTAAAATGACAATCTGTCCAAACTTATGCAAATAACTCTGAGTGTCTAAATGTGACACTCGCTGTAACAAAGTGAGCCACCAGAAGAATACTCTCTCCATCAAAAGCAAGATGATTATACTGTCTTTTTATTTCTTACCGGAGCCAATTGGCCAAAAAAAACGGTTTAATGTGTACCAGTCACATCATGGCTGAAACCCGATCAGCACCAATACTGATCATGCTAATCTGAACGGGACGTCCCTCACTCTGTCCATCACCTGACAATTGTTTCAGCTATAATTTTAAAAACCTTTGTCAAAATCACCTCTATGATTTTGATTTCAAACCGAGGCTGTTACACAGACTGAGCTCCCGCTTTGTCCCGACAGCAATGAGCAAGTTGTTCGACCTGTTTTTCAGTTGTAGCTTCTGTTAAACTACCGTGGCTTCTTCTCCCTGACCGACTAACCTTTCCTTTCACATAGTTTTCCTTTTTATGCAATAACATCAGAACCATGAAATGAGAGGATTTATCTAAAAATCGTAATCCATCATAGAATATTGTAGTTTACTGTAAGCTGCTTTGAAGTATCGACAACGTGATGATGTTGACATTTGTGAAAGTAAACTGCCAAATCTATTAAATAAATCAAAGCTTGTGTTTTGTCGGGCCAGCTGGGACGTCCCATTTCATGGTTCACAATGTTCCAGTGCTTTTAAATCTAGTCTAGGTCAGTGTTGTTCCAAATCCCTCAAGTGATTTGTGATGGTGATTGCTTACTTTGTCCCCATAAATGTGTGCAACTGTTTTTTTTCTTCTCATCTCTCAAGGCGGAACACATTCCTCCGTACGACGTTGTGCCTTCTATGCGGCCCGTGGTTCTGGTGGGACCGTCACTGAAGGGCTACGAGGTCAAAACTGTTCAAACATTTCAAACACAACACTGCCTTATGTTGGGAAACTTTCTGCAAAATGTGTGTGTCCCTTTTGATCTCTTTATATCTCCCTACATTCCCGGTCCACAGGTGACAGACATGATGCAAAAAGCACTGTTTGACTTTTTGAAACACAGATTCGAGGGAAGGTAAGTTCCCAGTGACCTTTTTAAAATAAAAGCTCTCATCCTGCTTCCTTCCTCATTCCTTCTCTCTCTAACTCTATACGCTGGTATTTATCTGTCCCCTGAGGTTAGCCAAGGGAGTGTGTAACAAGTTTGTTTGGCCTGGAGATGTGTGCTGCTGCTTTAAATAGGCCCTCTCCATGTCCTTAATAGGTCATAGTGGGCCCTAGAGCAGAGCCGGGTTCTCCTTACTCAATGTTGAGTCCATCCACCCATCCGAAGCAGAGAGGCCTTGAAGTTACACAACACTAACTAACACTAAGATCCACTCAGACCACCAGCAGCTGCAGTGGATTCTGTTAATTCCCCTTTGGGTCATGTTCTGCAAACCCTGGTTTAGAGAGGAAAGAGACGAGACTTTTGCTTAAACTCATTATAAAGTAAATGTTGATTGCACAATGTAATCGCTGTAGAATAATGACACCATCTGCATTTAGATTGGTTCCCTGAAAGCCTCTCTTTCACTATGCAATTCTGTCTCCCTTTCACAATAAAAGCCCTCGACTTATACATTGCATCACTGCCTACCAGAGGCAACTCGACAAAACCAGAGTAACGTTATCCTTCCTCTTAATAAAGTCAACAGGAGGAGTTGTACAGTATAATGAGTTTAATGTGTAGGTAAGCCTCCCAGCATGCACTGGGGCAGCAGACCCATAAACTTAAGTTTGATTATATTTTGTTACCGGTGTTATTGTGTCCTACGTTATTGTGGTTTACCATTTTTGCAGTTTCCACACTTCCAATATTATTATACAAATAATTATTACTATGAGTACACTTGTTTGTTTCCCTGTCTCATGTCAAATAAAGAAATCAAGTATTTTTCTTGTCCTTTTGTTTCAGAATATCAATCACTCGCGTCACAGCGGACATCTCTCTGGCCAAACGCTCAGTCCTTAACAATCCCAGCAAGCACGCCATCATTGAACGCTCCAACACGCGCTCAAACTTGGGTACGTGTGTGCTCGAAATCACTGCAGTGCATTGGCAACATCTGGTGTTTTGATTCATAATGTTTTCAAGGAGACCAGCTTATGTGGAAAAGGAAGGAAACGATTAAAAGAACTCTTGACAATGGTAATGATAACTCCCGGAGAGGCCATGGCCAGTTTTCTTTTGTGAGGAATGAAAGATAGAGCATAAATGCACGATAACAAGTTCAAGAGCCGCTCTGATTTGACTGAGGTTGATCTGGGTTCAGATGCGATTAGAATGAAATGGATTCCTGAGTCAAAGTGAGGGGACAATCTTTGCTATGGATCAACATAAGCATCAGTCAGCGGCTGCAGCAGAGTAAGAAGTCCCAGGACAAAAGCATGCTAGAAGCAAGAAGCGTATTATATTTAATATTTTAATGATTACTCTTTTCTGCTGCTGTGAAAAGGAGCTTTAAAGGAAGCAGCTCCTCCACCTCTACTGTATTGTATCTGTTAGGACAGAGACTAAGAGCAAAAACGTTCTCCCCATATTTCACCTAAAGCTGGCCAGTGCCACTAGTCTATTTAGTCAGTTACTTAATCTTAAAAATCATTTTAACAAGCCATTTCTTGCTTTATAGAGCCTGAAATCTTCACTTATTCCAAAATAAATCTGGCCAGCAATCAAGATTTGGATCTTTGTTTCTGAGGCAGATTTTCATGAAATGTCTTTATACAGAAGTCACATTTCATGCGACTGAAAAGTGATGCAGGAACATTTTGCATTGGAAACAAGTGAAGTTATCTCACCCCTCTGGCATATTTTAGCAGGAAAATGAGAATTTGTGAGTCAGCCGTAGTCTGAATGAGCTGTTAGGTTGGAATGTTTTTATGTTATCAGTTTACTTCAGACTTCGTCGTGACTGGAAGTCATAAAGCTTGGCCGTGATTCATCTCAGATTGGGAATCGTGCCTTGCTGTGATATTTGTGGGACAGTTTTTGCAGTCACGGCGTCATCTGTTAGAGTCCGGGTTGTGTGATGTAACAGTCGCTAAGATATATTTATACGGCACTTTTCAAAACAATTGGTGCAAAAGACTTGACATTAAAAACATGAAATATCAAACCGTCACGATGGTACGACGTCCGATTGATTAAACTCCAGTTTCCTTAAACAAGCGGCTGCACTTGTGAACAAAGAACTAAAGTAGACCCTCTGAATTGACGGCTCCCTTTCTTCTTCAGCTGAAGTCCAGAGTGAGATTGAGCGGATTTTCGAACTGGCCCGGACGTTACAGCTGGTCGTACTGGACGCCGACACCATCAATCACCCGTCACAGCTAGGGAAGACTTCCCTCGCCCCCATCATTGTCTACGTCAAGATCACGTCTCCCAAGGTGTGTGAAATGTTTGATCTAGTGGTAAAAGCCGGTCAAAGTGAGTTAAAAGGAAGCTCTGATGTTAAATACAGCATGTGATTCATCACTGAGTACAAAATAAAGGCTCGTGATTCAGTGATCGGTAAAAAGAAAATGATAAAAGACTAAAGAAGGATGAGATACAAGCTTAAAATCAAAGCGTCATCAGTGTGAATCACACTTGCAGTGGGATAAAATGAAGCACTCCCCCACCTGTCCTCTTAATTACAACCTGCTGCCAGATCAGATACAGCTAACCTTAAAGGGATAATCACAGTCATTCTTACTAATTCTAATAACTGTAATAACAGTGGTGGAAAAAGTAAGTAAAAGTACTAATACAACAATGTACAAATACTCCAGTACAATTAAATGTCCAACTTAATGCGAATTAACCATGACCTTGTTTCCTTATTTGCCCTCAGGTGCTGCAGAGGCTCATCAAGTCCAGAGGCAAGTCTCAGGCCAAACACCTCAATGTCCAGATGGTGGCCGCTGACAAGCTGGCTCAGTGCCCTCCTGTAAGTCTACACAGTGGTCCCAAATTACCCAAACTATCACCGACTTGAATCCAGTGTTTAAAACAATCTGGAATTGTGTCCATTAGAGATGGTTCTAGGTATTAGTTGCATGCATATCTAAAGTCAGATTTCTTAAAGTTTTATAATTTGTGCCAGTTCTATTTCTGCTCTTCTGTAATCTGCTTAGTTATTATTTTAGAAAATGAAGCAAGCACCCCAGGCTTGTGAAAGTGCAGGCTTAATTTAATTCAAATGGCAGTTCATATCTTAAGGGAGTTCAGATTTTCTCAGAATTAATGCCTAATGCTATTTAGTGCTTATGCTCTAACAGTTTGTATATGAAGATCATTTTAGATGTCTCAAAACAGTCTTTTATTGTGAAATTCCACTACAGCACCGTCTTGTTTCCTCGACTTCGACATGTCTCCTTTTCGTTTTCTTTACCCTTTCTGCACCCTTCTCTCCTTCCTCAGGAGATGTTTGACATCATCCTCGATGAGAACCAGCTGGAGGATGCATGTGAGCATATGGCTGATTACCTGGAGGCCTACTGGAAAAGCACTCACCCCACCAGCTGCAACCCCCCCCAACCCAATGCTAACGAAGCTGCCCACTGCCACCCTGCCCTCCAGCCCCGCCCCAGTCTCCGGCGTGCAGGTACAAGAGCTGAGGCCGCAGAGAGGGTGGGGATACCTGTAGCAAAACTGTCCTTTCCAATACTCACACGTATGGTGTCATCAAGTATTATACTGAGATGCTTTGTTGGACTTGTTTAATTTGCACATAATGAGCAATAAGTTGGACTAACCATACAGTTTTAAAGATGCAGTCACATTTAGGGCTTCAGAGGAGCCATTTAATTATACAGCAATTAAAGCTAGTTAGAAGCAATCGTAATTACCTGAAATCAAACACAATTAATTTACAGTTCTTACTACTAAAGGTGTTTTTTTTTAAGCGTGTCATGCAGGATACCATTTCCATGGTATGATTTTGTATGGTATAACAAAACTTTGTAACTGTGTAAATGCTGTATAACCTCTACCCCTCTCTCCATCCACTGCCATCACAATGGGAAATGTAAGACTGAAAATAAGGAAAATCCTGATAGTGATGATTGCTAGTGTGGTGAGTGTGAAGAGGCCCTCAGATAAATGTTCCTCCAGGGTTCATTAACCTTCAATGTGTGTGTGTGTGTGTGTGTGTGTGTGTGTGTGTGTGCAGAAGCAACAAGGGTGGAGTGAGTATTAATCTGCACGAGTTGCGTTTGTGTGTGTTTGCGGTGCCTTTTCTTGCTTTCTATCACCCAACTGACTGACCTGTGTTACTGACCTCAGGGCAACAGTGCTGAGCCGAAAGGAGATAAAGCATTAGTGGAGAGAAAGGGCTCCAAAGAGGATCACCAGCACCATCATCACCATCACCACCACCACCACCAGGACCAGGCTGACGCCGATGCAGAGGCTGAGGGGGAGGGCAATGAGGAGGAGAGGCCACTGAGGACAGAGGCTTCCAGGAAAGCCCAGCACATCCACCACCGTTCGTCTTCCACCAGGACTGAGCACCACAACCACCATCACCACCACCACAGCGGTCGGGGCCGGGGTCTCTCCCGGCAGGAGACTTTGGACTCGGAGACCCCCGAGAGCAGAGAGAGCCGAGAGAGCCGAGAGAGCAAGGACTCTGCTTATATCGAGCCACGCACTCAGCTCCTCCACCGGGAAGAGGATGATGATGAGGAGGAGGAGGAGGAGGAGGAGGAGGAAGAGGAAGAGGAGGAAGATCTAGGGGAGGGGCACCCCCAGCAGCAACAGCGTTACGAGCCACTGCCCCACCGGGACCACAACCACCATCACCACCACCATCACCGCGGTGGGGCAGAGGAGGCCGGCCACAGCACGGGACACCACCGCTCAAAGGAGCGCGAACAGGACCATAACGAACGAAACAAGCAGCGCTCGCACCATCACCGGCCGGCACGAGACCACCACCACCACTACTACGACCGGGACAGGGACAGGGACCGAGAGGGGGAGGTGGCTCCCAAAAAGAGAGGAGATCAGGGGGAATGGGCCAGAGACTCCTACATCCACCAGTGACGGACCAAATCCCTCCTGAAGCTCATTTGGACTCTTAACCATTCTGTTCTCCCATTGTGCTGCTATACCCTGAAACCACGGCATCCTATTTATGTACACTTCTTTGTAAAAGCTGTTGCATCTTTTTCAATGGCAGGATTTTGATTACATAGATACAAATATAAATATATGTATGTGTGTATCTATGCATAGACGTTGTTTATGTGTGGATATGCATGAATATTCTCAAATATGCATATTTTAAACCTGTGTTTGATAAAGCATGACACAAAAGCAGAATTATTTTTCTGTACTGAGCTGTGCTTTCTGTGATTTAGCATCTTTTTTTTTTTTTTTTTGCTTGCTACCAATTGAATAATTTGTTTATTCAGACTACTGCTAGGGTTGACTGCAATGGTTGACTAACCAAGTTAGTTTGATGCTGTATTTCCAGAGGTATTTTGTTTAAAAGAATAGTTTGTCAATTTGGGAAAAACATTTAGTTGCCGTCTTGCTGAGAGTACCAGTTTATTAGGTACACCTAGCTAAAGCTAATGCAGTCTAATACAACAGTCCTGCAATTAATATTACCTTCATGAAGGTTATAATGTTCAGTTTTTGTTGAAACTGAATTTCATGATCTTTTGGAGGCTGCGGTGTTTGGTGCTGTTGGATTGTATTGTGTATCGCTATACTGGCAGGTGTTTCTATTATTTTGTCAACCCCATTTATATCAATGAGGTTAGTCTTAAGAGCAGGACTGTATTAGACTACATTAGTTTTAGCTACCTAATTAACTGCCAACTGGGTCTAAATGAGAAGATCAATAGCACTCAAATTATTAAGCTACAGCTAGCAGCCGGTTAGCTTAGCTTCGCTGTAAACAGGAAGACAGCTAGTCATTCTCTGTATCAAGGTAACAAAAAAACTCTAAAGCTCACTAATTCACATTTTGTATCTCTTTGTTTAGTTTGTATAAATAACTAAATCTAAAAACATCAGGTTGTTTTAACTTTAGCTAACTTGCTGTAAGCTAACCTGCTGTAAGCTAACCTGCTGTAAGCTAACCTGCTGTAAGCTAACTTGCTGTAAGCTAACCTGCTGTAAGCTAACTTGCTGTAAGCTAACCTGCTGTAAGCTAACCTGCTGTAAGCTAACTTGCTGTAAGCTAACCTGCTGTAAGCTAACTGCTGTAAGCTAACCTGCTGTAAGCTAACCTGCTGTAAGCTAACTTGCTGTAAGCTAACCGGCTGCTATCGCTAGCTGCAGGTTCATACGTAACAGACAGATACAAAAGGGGTATTGATGTTGTCATCTAATTTTCAGCAAGGAAGCTAGTAAGCGTATTCCCTAAAGTGTCAGGCTACGCTCTTAATTTTATGTTTGTCATTTATTGCTTAGTTCCTTTTTCAAAATTCTGCAACCATGGTTTTAGACATTTGGTTCTGACATATTTAAGCCTCCCTTGAGGTGCACCTTAGTCTTGCCTTACAAGACAAACAAATTCTACAACTTCCTCTCGTAGATGCAGTACTGTTCTCTTTGTATGGGTCCAGAAACATTTTATAACATTGATACACCCTTTATTCTGCACTTTTACTGATTCATGTTGGTTTCAAGTGAAATTTGATATGACATTGCAACTTTGCTGTTGGTCTACTACCAAAACTCCTTCAAGGTTCATCTTTTATTAAGTCTGACCCCCTTTTTCTAATGAATGTTGTTTAATTCCCACCTCAGAGTATAAAGAATGTTCATTTTAGGATATCTTCTTCAGTACGTTCCTCACTAAAAAAAAAATTAAAAGATGCATTTGCAACTCAAACTATTCAAACATGTTTACCAGACAAAGATTGTTTTGTCTTTTACCATTAATTCACTCCCCCTACTCACATGATCTATCTATCTGAATTGAGCTGGCGCCATGCCCCTCTGTTTACAAACCCGTCCTTCACTTTCTTTGATTTTGCCTGAAAATTGTAATTATAAAAAAACACCCCATTTCTATGCTACGTTGGTAGCACTACAGATTTTCTAACCGTGTACATGTGTATGTACATAATGCATAAATATAAAGAATAAAGTTGGCAACAGAGGACTGACGAGGGGAGAGAAGGATTTGATGTGTGCTTTATCAGAAGACCCAGACAGAGGAGGAGAGCGGTGTCTATAAATAGTCCTCTGAAACTCTGCTGAAAAATTGAGGTAGACTCCTCGGCCTGCCTCCTGAGTCGTCATGACAACATAGCCATGAATGACAACACTGAGGGGATGCATCTAAAATAGCTTCTCCACACACAGATGCCTCCAAAATAGACAAACAAGCAGCGGTTTTTCTCTCAGAATTTTAATGTTGTTGAAAACAAACACCTTCAGTGCAGATGTGAAGCAGTGAATACAGTGAAATGCACACAAATACAGGGAGGTGTGCAGTCATCTGGCATTTCCAGACAGATGCGCGTGGATGGACTTATAAGAGTCTAATGGTATTCCCAGGAAGAGGGATTGAGCGGAGGTCATTGTGAAGGTCCTCAAAATGCCGCATGATGAGGCCAGATGTAAGTGCACTGAAGGCAAAGATTTATAAATTCTGCAGATTTAATGGACACCCATGATTCAATGTTCATTAAATACATTAGTGATGAGTATTGTAATTTATATTTAAACCATTATTTCATATTTCAATATTTCACTAACTGGATAATGTGCAGTTTCTTAATATATTAATGAACCGGGAGAACTTTTTCCTTTGAAAGAAGTGAATAGTTTCCTTCTGGTGTGATCTACACTCTGCATAATGTCTCTCTTACGAGCAGCAGAAGTTTTAATTAGAAGTCCCAGTCGTCTCCACCACTACTGAAAGACACTAAATTGTTAATACCTCTCATGACCTCTTTCTGCACGCTACTTCCTGATCTCTGAAATCCAGCGAATCCACGGTCACCATGGCAGCTGTGTCGTCACTGTTGTTATGGCGATGCAAGCACTGCTGCATTTGCCAATACTCATTCACTCTCCATCCCCTCGTGCCTCCCTCCCTCCCTCCCGTGCACTCTCCTCTCTCGTGCCCTCGGTGTTTATAAAGCTTATCCCTATATGGCCCGCAGATTCAGAGAGCAGCTGTTAAGAGGCAGATGCTGTAAACAGCACAGTGAGCGTCTTTGTCAACACTGCCCCGTCAAAGCACACACAGTGTTGTAATATAAACACTATTGTTCCTGTCTGCAGTCTCGTGTGAGAGCTGATGGTGCTGTAAGAGAAAACATGCCCTCCGGTCAGTTTTTCAGGAACTTTGCAATAAAAAAGCCGATAGTGTCGCCGTCGGCCCTGCAGGGGAGGGGGGCTGCCGTTCCTGTCTGGTCCCAGCTCAGCTCAGGGCTGAACCTCTGGAGGAGGCGCAGCTGCTCAGGTGACAGGCCGGCTCCCAGCATGCCTTCTGCGCCAATATGAGGCTCCTGGAAACAATAGCGTGATTTGGTGAGGTTTCCTAACATCATATTTGTGATTCTGTCCACGAGGCTAAAGTGTTTATATTCATATATATTTACCTGAGGCTGAAGCGTGAGGCAGGGGAAGGTTTCGAGGGCCCAGGCTACCTGCTCCTCATTCTCTGCTAGAGTCACAGTGCAGGTGCTGTACACAAGAACCCCGCCTTTCTTCAACAACTGCACTGCCTGCAATACATAAAGACCTTTTATTAAAGCGGCTACGATCAATATTTCTAAAATAACAATGTGAAAGAGGTTGCTCCTATTGTGATGATGAAGTCTCAGCTTGTGTTTCGCCCGCTCGCAGCATTGTTGTTGGACAAGCTTTAAAAATAAAAGTTAGACACTCGCTGGTAAACATAGTGGAGCGCTTACCGAAGGACTCCAAAGTAATGACAATGTTTCTCTGCTGGATGTGAAAATAAGAAACTTTGCTAACATGTTTGTCATATCAACTTTCAGTCGGGTCAGTTGTGTTTCTGCTGCCCCCAAGTGGCCAAACAATCAGTTAACTGGACACAAGCGGCAACATAAAAATGTGTCTTTATTCAGTCTAGATGCTGAACATCTCTGAGGATGTGCGTGTGAACATTGATGTATCACTATATGCCCTCTGCATTGGACTCTAATCTCCCTCTGGTAATCCATCTGTTAGCCATACTACAAAAAAAAAGCTACTAACACAGATTTCACTTTAGTTTTGTCTACATTTATGAACATTTGTATAAAAAGTAAGGATTACAGCATCAGTGGATTGGGGGTTTGAAAAGTCACCTGACGAGTAATGTTTCTATCAGACACAACTTTGAGCAGTGGAACAGCAGAGTAATATCTGCCAAATGCTGCCATCTACTTGTCAAAATGAACTATCAATGTGATGTGAGAAAAAACAGGATGCGAAAGCGCTACACCTACAGTGTGGAATAACTTGCGCTGCAGTGGCTGGTAGGAACAGATCTCTTTGAGGCTCCAGGTACAGGACATGTTGGGTCTCTGTCCGAGTCCGCTACAGGGGGCGTCCAGCAGAACCCGGTCGAAACTTTCAGGAGGGAAGGGAGGTCCTGCAATATGTTCAGTAAAAACAAGTGCTATATAATGTATACACACATTATATATATACATTATTTATGCTGTCACGCTGTACCTTCAGTATCCTGGGCCGCGTTGCTGCTCACAGCTCGAATGCTGTTAAAGCAATAAACTTTGATTGAACGTAATTGCAACATTTGGGCATTTTGACGAATTCGATCGATCTTATTTTTGACTCTGTCCAGAGCCACAACCTCGCCCTGTGTGACACGGAAAGAGACAGACATTCATACACGAGGAACAAATAGCATCAGCTATAGAGTCATATCATATCCTTTATAATACTTAATTACAAGCAAAAGTCCGCAGTTCAAAATCTTACTCAAATAAAAGCACTACACTTAAATTAATAAACGCATGTAATGCTAATTATATTATATTCCACTTAACGTGTGTCTTCTTCACGGAGGACACAGAAGCAAGCGAAGTCGTCTCAGGAGTGCTTAGCGTGAATGAACACGTCCTATCTTAGGAACAATCATTTTCTAGATCAGTGGTTTCCAACCTTTTCTGCCTTGTGTCCACCAAAATGTCTGCGTCTACGAGCAGTTCAACCTTTCTTAAATTGTTTCATTTGGATAACCTTTAGAAGCCTGAAGGGCAAAACCATCCAGCACATCATTTTTTTAGAGAAACGTCAGGAGAAAGGCGGAGAAGAAATATGTTTTTGATCCTCCACAATCCCATTTATCGTCTCATTACCCCTCAGATTTATCTTGTGATGCCTTTGGGGGGGGGGGGTCAGACCCTTATTTTTGCTCGGGATCACGATGTGTCGACTGGATTCACAGATTGAAACCCTGAAAATGAACCTGATCCCCCGAGCAGCTAACATCTGCAGCTGAGTGTACAATTTGTACCTGATCCTCCATGAGCGCAGCAATGTGGCAGGTCTTCCCTCCGGGCGCAGCACACATATCCAGGATCCGTTCTCCAGGACGAGGCCCGAGAACGTGTCCCACCACTACAGAGGGCAGGTTCTGCACGTCAGATAAGACAAAACGGTGTCCAAAAATGACAAGTGCATCCCTCTGTTGTACCGTATTATTTATTTAGTGACACTTCTGGGACATTATGGATGGGAACACATAATTACTTTTGACATTATAAATACCTGTAGGAATGCCAGGTTGGGGAGAACACCATCGAAGGAAGGACTCTGGTAAAGTGGCTCTACCATCCGAACACCTATTCCTCTAAAATAACAAAAGACAGTGACTCTTTTACTTTTTGAATTTGAAACCACTTAATCAATATGATTGTTTGACCCTTGTATTTAATCATGCAGCCACTATAATAAAGGCTTTTAACTCTTTGATATTGTTCACTCCCCCTATAAAGTCATATTAGTATCTTTTTAAAAAGTGTATTTACTTGGTGGGTTCATCTGTGCAGAAGATGCTGGAGCGGGCTATTTGAGCGACTCCATTTCCCACAAACCCTCTCTTTCCCTGGAAGCTTGTGGCTCCTCGGGTGCACCGACCCTCCAAGTCAGAGAGGACAGACACCACATCTCCAGCCTTCATGTCTGAGAGCAAAGAAACACAGAGTTCATGTTAGAAAACTAAATATGTTGGTTTTTTTATTGACTTTAACAGCATCGGTCTTTAAGTCTCACACTTGGGGCTGCCGACGATCCCCGGGACGAAGACATGAGCGCCTCTCAGTACGGCACTGCCACACTGAGCGCCAACCACCACCTCTGAGCTGAGCTGCTTCACAGGTCTGAGAACATGAGAGAGGGGGAAGTCACACACTTATACACCAGTAGGATAATGGAGATATTAATCGCAACATATTTAAGCTTTAAGCTATTTCCTTAAGGTGTTATTAAAAATAAAAAAGGGACATTTTATGCAAAAATAGATCTTAAATGTTCGGTTACTGTATTTTATTTTTATCTCTTTGGGATCAAAACACACACCTAAATTGGTAAATGACAACTTTCAGTGTTTTTACTGTCATTCCATGCAGGTTTGTCTCAGACTCGCCCAGTGGTCGGACTGATACTGCGATTTAAGTCTGAGTGTGTACTCCATAGAGCAGATTCAGATTCGTCTGACGTTGTTCCAGCATTCCTTACATACCTCGGGCCATCGACGGGAAGGAGCAGCACATCTGGAATTCGCGGGTGAGGAAGAATCTGAACGGAGAACTCCTCCGCTGATGAGCTGCACATCTGCTGCTTCGATAACAACAACACACTGAATGGTTTTGACTGGACTGACCACCACTGTGGGTTCCCTTCCCTTTATCCCTCTTTCATTCTCACCTTTTTCAGATCCTCTCCCAACTTGTGTCGGATCTCTTCCAGGGGAGCTAGATGAGTGCTGGCCCGAACACAAGTGTACGAAGGAGGGTGAGACAGACATGTGAGCAGCTTCTGGAAACGACTTTCTGCCTCCTGAAGGCCGACTGCAGCTAACACCTGAACGCAAACAAGACGACGTTAAAGGGAGGAGAAATATGAGGTTAAACTATTATACCTTGATTTCAAGTTTCAAGTGCCTTGAACTACCATTCAAGGCAGCTACCATTGAGGACATCAAGCACATGGCAGTATTATTACACTTGTAATAAAAAGGAAAAGAAAAACAATTAAATTCCAACCTCATTGTTTAAGAAGACACTCTTGAGATAATCAGAGACTTCAGGCTTCAGAGAAATCCTTGGAAAAATAGACATCTTCAATCTGTACAAAGAAAAGTATCCGATCAATAACAGAGAAGCACATAAATCATGATTGACTAACTGCGATAGGAGATTGTAGAAAGATGTGGTTACAGAAGCCTCTGATGATGATTGGATGAGGTTGAAAATCAATGAGCGGTTAAGACTTGCTGATGTTGTGGTGGATAATCAAACAGGAAACACTTACTTTACTGTTGTTTATGCCACAGTACAGAGACAGATGTAATAATGATAATAATAATATTGAAGAAAACCAAAATAACTCAGAATTGATCATAATTAGGTTAATTTTAAACTAAATTTGAAAAGGAAAATTCATGATTGATCTGGTGCTTGTCACTGTATTTAATGGTAATCGTATTGAAGGTAAATTGTTGGCTTTTTGTAGATAGATAGATCTATATATAGATCTATATATATATATATATATAATATAATATATAATTAATATAATATAATATATAATAATATAATATATAATTAATATAATAAGAATATATAATATATAATTAATGTATTATATATATATATATATATATATAATAAATTAATAATGCCAATAGTGTAATAAAACACAAATCGTGACGATAACAGATAAAAAGCAATTCAACACATGCAATTGAAAACAAATGACGTAAAGCACAGAATAAAACAATTAAAAACAAGTTTAAATGTGTTTTATGAGAAATGTTAATCAAAATAAAAAGCTAATTTATCTCGTAACCTGTTAATCCTTCCCCACAATGTCCGTCTATTACTGACACTATCTGAATTTCATGTTACAAATATGAGAGATTTAAATAACAGCAGTCATTGTGGTATGAATGACCTGAGGAAGTGTCTCTCCTGCCAGCATTAAATAATATCTTATAATAGACCTAACGTTACTTTACGTCCAACACACAGGTCATATTTATAATCTGAATACTCTTATTCAGTCCTATTCAACACATCTGCTTCTTACATTCACAATTAATGACTGGTAAATAGTCTTATATAAGTGTTATAGCGATCTAAAGGCTATTTTAATCATCTTAAATTACTCACGTTCTGTGAAGGCATGTACCGTTGGTGTTTTGGCTACTACTTCCGTATACGTCACCAGCTTGGTCACATGACACTAGTTGAATTCATAAATTGAAGTAATGCAACCTGTTGATCACCAACACCTGTATAATATGTGTGTTTTATTTAGATATGTAGGGTGTGTATGTATGTGTATATATATATATATATATATATATATATATATATATATATATATATATATATATATATATATATATATATATATATATATATATATATGCAGCTATTTAAACAGAAAGACATATTAAAAAGTACATTGTTTCCACATTATAATGTAGAAATAAAAAATGTTATTTCTTAATGTATTTGTCAGTAATTATAAGTTCCCCTGTGAAGACATTTTTTTACATTACTAATGTTCTGTTTTACTATATTGTTATTTATTATCTGTTTCTACACCGGCCTCGATTACGGGATTCACATGAAAACACTTAAATCTGCTTGCAACTACATTATAGTTGCACAGTATATGTTCTTGTAATTGCTAAATAGGGAGACGTAAAATTAAGTGTTACAATGAAAAACACTAAAAATCTGTACCAAATCTTACATCATAATCTGTTATGTTTTACTGTCATTGTCTAATCTCTCAACTTGTTGTACTATGTCTTCTTTCACTGATAAAAAAAAATGAAATACAAATAAATAAATAAAGTGCTGCCGTTTTAAATAATTAATAAAAATAAATACATAAAAGTAAAATACAATACAATTCTATTTGTCTGAATGGTGAAATAAAACATTACTTATTGTCTGTTGTACTGTGCCTACTACCTAGTAGGCTTTACAATAAGTACTTTAAATTCTGAATTACATTTGTATAATAGTTATGTATGTTAATGAGTGTGTGTTTACGTCTTCTGTGTTTTGTCTGTGTTTTTTGAAAGCTGCTCTAAAACAAAAAGGCCGACGTGTACACACCTTACGTCATCACGTTGGAAGGTAACTGAAAACAAAAAGGCCGACGTGTACACACCTCTACGTCATCACGTTGGAAGATGACTGAATAGCTTGGGTTGCTTTTTTTTCTACCGCAAACCACTGCCAGCAGCCACCGAGCAAAAGAAGCCGTGCGAGCACAGTCAACGCTTTGCCGCACTTACCACCTTGTGTTTATACGATTTGTGGAGGCTTTGCCGTTTACCTGAGCCCCACGACAATAACACAATCACGTCTATGTTACGTTACACCGTTTTATCCTCGCGCTAGCTAACCGGAGCGCATGGAGTCCGTGTTCGAAAGGTCGGTGAGGTGTTTTGCGGACAAGAGATCATCCAGCTAATGTTAGCTGGCCGCAGCCAGCCGCGGATAGTACGGAGTGGACGTGAGAGTGGAGAAGCTCGGTGCTGCTGCCCACTCTACTGACCGACAGACGGGCGGACATTAACCTAAACAATGGGCCTCATATTCGCCAAACTGTGGAGCTTCTTCTGTAACCAAGGTGGGTGTCGGTGATATTGTAACGGCTCTCTAACCTCCCGCTAGCTTCTCAACTGACGGTAATAACTGTTAGCCGTTAGCCGTTAGCATAAAGTGAGCAGCAAGACTATAATAACAGATGGGGGGCGAATTATCTCGCTACAGCTCGCTGTGACTCCAGGACTCCCATCTGAGCTGCCTTTGTCTAACTCTCGCTTCAAAAACAACCATTTAAACTACAGTTAAACATCCCAAACTTAATCTATTTATCAGGTTGTCAACCAACATGATTAGCTTAAGTCACAGTAAGCCTGCACGAGTGTTTTCATCAATCAGCTCACTTTCCAGGACACATAGCATTACATAACTTTCCCCTAACTTTCAAAAAAAATGTGTTAAATTTAAAGTTTCTACGGTGCAGCTTGCTTCACAATAGGAAATATATTCACAAATAATTATTCAGTTGTTGCCAGTTTAAAAATGCAAAGTACAAAGTGAAAAACAAAGGAATGGTGGGCTACAACTAAAGAGCCTTGATGATCCCACCCTTTAACACAAAGTACTTGTGTGTGTGTGTGTGTGTGTGTGTGTGTTATACAGGGAAATATCACAAAGGGGGAAATGTCTGTCTTCTAACTTCAAGATGCAGAGTAAACTTTATTTAGTTTATTGATTTTTTAAAAACGAATCTAATTTAAGTTATTAAATAAGTGTTCAACTACATGTTACTAGTTTGTAGTTTTCTTACTTTTGCTGTAATGAGAGATATTCAACTAAATGAAGGATCTGGTATTTCATGCTAAGATAAAGAAAAAACTATTTGAGCATTTTCATATTCTACTCTAGTACTGTAATGGTATTTTAATTTATTTATCTTTAGTGAACTTAGTATGAATCCCTCTCTTCCTTTGGCCTGAGTTGCAGAGACTGACTCCTACTTTCATTCCCTAATTCTGGGTTACACTGTTCCTGGTGTCAAGTTTCATTCACTTTCAAGAGTTTAAAGCCTGAGTGGCATTGTTAGCATCAGAGTAGCTAAATACATGTCATCAACACAGTAAATAGATCACCTCAAAAGTAGCAAATCAGACCAGAAGTACTGGCGCTGGCAATTGTTTAATGTCACTTTAAATATGTCTTTGCTGTTGTATTGCGTTATTCTTTTCTGAAAGTGTTTTGCTGCAGTGTGTGTTAAAGGAAGGCAAGCTCTTAAGCCTGAGGTGCAGTGTCACCATCTTTTAAAAAGTGCTCCATGTTGTGCTAGAAGACCAAGACATTAAAGTCAAAGATACTTGCAAGCAAATTAGCATTTTCCCCTAGTAATATTGTCAGTATTCGGCTTAATAAATATGGAATATATAGAAATGGTTAACATATAAGTACACTGCTTAGATAGCTATTTTCAAGTAATCCACAGAAATAAATCTTTGACAGCTGATATAGTTTGTTCCCAGTAAAATAATAAATTTGAAAGGAAATCTGACCCAACCCGGGGTTAGATGTGCTTGAGTAACATGTGTTCCCCTGTGTTGTTTCCATTACATTGTTTTAGAGTTGTTAAAAAGGGAACTTTTTTGTAATGGCTCCACTCAGCTTGTGCTGCCAGGATCGTCCCAGGATAAGCTTCCCTTTGGGGAAGCAATAGACATGCAACAATCTCCAAAACCTAGTGCGATGCACAGACCCTGTCAGAACTGTGAGCCCTCTGACCATACTTCCTTCCTCCTCAGCTGCCAGAGGCCTCAAAAAGGTGGAAAAGTCAAAACACTAAAGTGGAATATTTTGGCATGTCTGTGTCAGCTCTGATTCTGCATTTAGTCTGTTATGTTTGTCTGCTTCACAGCCGCCAAAGCCTTTACTGTTGCAAACTGTGCTAGCTGGTATTCATGAATGGAAAGAAGTTCCTGTAGTTTCAGCGATAATGGGGGAGGTCAGGAAATAAGTTCAGCCTGTATGGTTTTGAATAGGCAGCAATGAATGACATGAATGCATTGTATTTACTGTGACCAGATATACTTTATGACATACTCATTGCCTCTTAAGGCTTTTACATGATAACCATGTTACTGTTTCTTTTGCAGAGCACAAGGTGATAATCGTCGGACTCGATAATGCAGGGAAAACCACCATCCTCTACCAATTGTAAGTAGTTTTATTTATCAAATTTACAGTTGGAACCTACTTCTGCTCAGTCGTCCTTCTCCAGCAGAAACTAACTTTATGGTTCTGTTTTTTATCAAGTCTGATGAATGAGGTCGTCCACACTTCACCCACCATCGGGAGCAATGTGGAAGAAATAGTAGTGAAGAACACTCACTTTCTGATGTGGGATATAGGAGGACAGGAGTCCCTCAGGTCCTCCTGGAACACCTACTACTCCAATACAGAGGTGAGAAATACAGGCAACAGTATTAGAACACATGTACACCGTGTACTGCTTTCTATCAGATGGGGGGGGGGGAACAGAAGTATTGTCCAGCAGCACTTTTCTTCCTGAGCGTGGCAGCTGGTGTGTTTGTTCAGAGCACAGACGGCAGCAGGGGTCACCCTTTCACAAAGGGGCCCGACTGAACGGCAAAGAGAGGGTCAGCCTCCGCAGTGTTTTGGAGAAAGGAGAAGAACAGGAGAGTCATGGCATCGGCAGATGTGTCTTAAAGAGAGCTCTTGCATGTATTAAACTCTCCAGATGTAACATCTGCCATGACATGGGATATTCAGTGTGGGTTTAACCCGCATTTGACCGTTCATACCACACAACAGGTCACACGTAAATGCAAACACCTCTTCACACATGACCTGACTCCTAAACTCTTGCTCTCTTACACGTCTCTGCGAAAGAGCTGAAAACATTCATCGACAGATGGATTATAATGATTGATTAAACGTTTCTATCATTTTTCAAGCCTCTAAATCGTGAAGATTTTCTTTTTGTCCATATGTGTACCGAATATATTTACATTATATAATGTACTCAACCTGTGTTTACAGTTAAACGGTTTATATTTATGGCAGAGAAGCTGTTAGAATAGAGTTACTATAGAAACCATATATTGTAGTAACTATGGTAACTTCACTCCACAGTGAAGCCGTGTCCGACTCGTGAAGATCCCTGGCTGTGATTTAGGTCACAGTCATGTTGGATAATGCGTGTTGTTGAAACCTTTTCCTGTGTGGTTTAGTTTTAATGGCGTCTCTCACATCTCAGCAACATTACCATGCCATTAGTCTTTTGTCATACGGGGGTCACGCTCTCAATCAAAAAGGGGATATTAGCATAGCAGTCACCGGTACCCATTGTGAGGCCCTTGGCCTCGGAAATACTCGCCCGCTGTGTTGCATTTCATTGCTGTAAATGTCCTTTGCCCCCTCCTCTGCAGTTCATCATTCTGGTGGTGGACAGCACAGACAGAGAGAGGCTGGCCATCTCTAAAGAGGAGCTCTACAGGATGTTGGCACATGAGGTAAAACACAGCTCTGTACGGCCATAAGGAAGCAGACTACACACACTCTTTAAAACGGAGGGTGATTTTAAAGGAGCCTTTCCACCCCGCCGCATTGTTTAGAGCTTCAAAAGGTGTCAGAGAGCGTGGTTATGCATTCATTGTTCTCTGTGCTCTCCCCTCAGGACCTGCGGAAAGCAGCTGTGTTGATATTTGCCAATAAGCAGGATATGAAGGACTGTATGTCTGCAGCGGAGATCTCCAAATACCTCACCCTGAGCTCCATCAAAGATCACCCCTGGCACATACAGTCCTGCTGTGCACTTACAGGAGAGGGGTAAGACTCATGTTGATGCTTGTGCACGTGTGTACAGTGTGTACAGCGTGTAGCAGGATAACTGATCATCGTATGTCTGGAAATATCTCAAAAGTAATATTTTAAAGATTAACTTTCTTGAATCGCATCATATATTTACCATGTTGTTAAAACACGTGGGACCGCACCGATAAGGTACATTTATGTTTCATTATTTATTTTACGGTAGCATATTTAACAATAATGTGTGTATTTACTGCACCACACAAAAGTTTAATAGGTTGAATAAATACACATGACTGCTCTGAGTTCTGTAAACCAGCAGGTGTCGCTGTGCGTACCGAGTTTAAAACTCTGAAACTTCTCAGCACAAACGGGAAGAAAGCCTCATTGAGCTTTATCCGTCCATCACTTGTATATTGTAAATATTTAGTGCAGCAAGGGGAGAAACTGCCATGTTTTAATTATATCGAGACATCCTTGGAGTTTGCTTTCTGTCTAAGTATGTACATTCTTCCTCTGCTGACACATCTGCCTTGTTTTTCCAGTTTATGCCAAGGCCTTGAGTGGATGACCTCGCGGGCTGGACTCAGATAGCCCCTCCCTCAGCCGACAACGGCCTGATTACCTGCACCACCCACACTGTGGCAACATCAGCTTCTCCTCATTGTTACTTTTTTTTTTTTTTTATGACAAACTTGGACTTTGACCTCTGGAGACGGCACAAGGCGGAGGATTATTGACACCTTCCACAGCTTAATTGTTACAGTGGAGCTGGTGTTTCTCCAAGTCGAGGGGAACGTGACCAGATCTGGTGAAACGGTGTGGCTATCTGGAACCAACGGCCACTTTTACAGTAAAGGAGGAGAAGAAGAAGATCCTTTCAATAAGTTAAGAGTATGTCCAAGTGCAAAGCAGGGCTGCACTGGACAATATTTACACTAAATACATATCATGTCACACCATATCATAGCAAGAGAATGCCATAAACATTGGTGCAGCTCTATTATTATTATTTTGCCTCTATATAAGTTTGTTCATGTTCAGGTAAAGATTTGACAGGACAAACAAACAGTATTGTAAATCCAGTTCTGAGGGGAACGGTGGCACGAGGGAGGTTTTCAGAATAATGTTCTCATCTGGTTTTTTTCCGTGAGCACAGCCATTATTATGTTACACATGATTTCAGTTTCATAAGCTACATCGTCGGTGATTATAATCACTAGAATTTATTGGTGCCGTATTGAAATGTGTTCAAATATGAATCTCCCTCGTCATTAACTTTGAGCCACGTGGTGTAGATTCAGTGTTGGCATGCAAACGTTTTCTCAAAGCTGACTCTCATTTAGCCAAGTGCGAGTACAATGCTCCATTTTAATGACAGTATTTTAAATTGAAACTACATTTTGTCAATGCTTTATGATTTTATTTAATTTTAGCTTTTATAAAGGAGTGAAAGTTTGCTTGTGGCGAGTTAGCATCTAAACATGTTTAGTATTAACAGATGATTATTGGTGCTCTGCAGGTGTGTGTGTGTGTGTGGCAGACCCACTGCATCCTCATATAAACATGTAATTCATTTTCTGCTGCCATTTTGGCACATATTCCTCTTTTAACATTTTGTACTTTTTAAACAAAGGGATCAATTTAAGCCACCATCATACACGTTTATGGAGAAGTTGTTACTCATCAGCCATCTGGACTAGAAGGTTCAGTGGTTTTAGTAGCATTAAGATGAATTAAACTGAATATTTTGGCCATTATAAGTTAAAATACTTGATCCTCAGCCTTAACCATGCTGTTGTGAGTGTCTGGAGGACCGTATGTGTATGAATCTGAAAGTCTGCCCATGATTTTTTTTTAACCCGTTTCCTTCTTTGACCCGTTATAAGAATTCCTTGAACTTGGTAACAGATCTATGCACGTGTCACTTTGAAACCATGTCTACCTTTTGCAAGTTACAGTGGCCAAAAAGTTGGAGGTGCATGAGTTTCATTGAGTCTGAATCCAAACGGTGAAGAACAGGCGTCCATCTTGGACAAGGTCTCTAGAGTATAGTTTGTTGGACAAGGTATTTTTACACAAATAGGGAAAAGAGTGAACTGTGCAGCGTTAAGGTTTACAGCTTTTACCTTGATCTCACGCTGGTGTTCAGTCTGGGTCATGTACTGTATTTCAGTTTTGTTTTCATTAAAAGTTTGTTTTAAACTTTACGCTGGAATAGATTGTTTCTTTTTCAGCATATTTGAAATGACATTCTAGATAGGAGTCGTAATACTAGAACATTAAAATGTTACTGTCCTGCCAAGTTTATTTTAGTAATTATTTACCACTGAAAGAACCAATATAAAGTATGATTCAGACACCAGTTTATTCACATCTGCAATATATATCGGCCAATCAAATGAAGCACAGAGCAGTCAAGAAAAGACTCCTAACCACTTGTAAGGAACGTAAAAGGAGCTTCTCAATTTCTAAAAAATAATGTACAGACTTTTACTGTTAAGTTATTTTTTCCTCTAAAAATTGTACTATACATTCACTTTTCAATTAAGCCTGTGCACTGAGGTAATGAGCAAAGAAAAACACTGGCAAGACAGACGTTTAGAAACAGGTTAACCAGGAATAAACCAGGTTGTGGGAAGAGTGAAAACAATACTGGATTTTTAGACGTATAAAATTAATCATGGAACTGGATAATAGAGGATTGAAACAAACAATGGGACATTTGTTAAAAGCGGATACGTTTTCTAAGCTGCAACACACGCCAATAGTTTTCTTGGGCCATGCCCTACTGTGTAAAGTAAAGACGAGCATTCGCAGTAATAAGATTCAATAAAACAACTTTTAGTTATAAATGCAGCGTTTTTAAATTTCAAACTCTGTGCTGAAAAAGTCGTCACAGTAACATTACTGTCACACATAAAAAGCAACACACAAAACAGTTCTTTACTGGGGTTTCATGGACCCAGCCCCATCCCAGGTAGGAATATCATCATGTGTCAATCTGTCAGTTTGTATAGATGCTGGTGCTTTCTGGACTCTCCTTTGTGACATTATTTGCAAGAAACTCAGCTCGCTTAGTCTTTTGTTGGTCAACCGAACGTCACAAGACCTTCTTCTTAAGCGTCCGTGAAGAGGTCTCTTTGGAAATGTGGCAAGTGTAGAGAAGCCTGTGTGTGCATGTGTGTGCTGTTTGGGCTTGGAGTCAAAATCCATACTGGAGAAAGGAGCCTTAAAGTTACCGCAGGGTTTTTAAAAAGAATGTACACCAGCTCACGGTTCACAGAGAAGGCATGCATTAATCTAAAGCGTGAAAATGGCTTTGGATGAGGCAGCAAAATTAAAGCAGGAACATGTGGCGGAAAATGGGGGGGGGGGGAAAGCCTAGATATTCTTTGGCCGAGGCGTGTACTTCAGGGAAATTCACACGCACAGAGCTCTGGGGAACCTAGGAGAAGAAAAGGATATAAATGCTAATTAAAATGTGCATTCGAACAGGAAATGTGTCATAATACTTGCAAAACACCTCCTGCATCCTTTGTATTCTAAAGCAGCAGCCGCATCAGTTCAGTACTGTAGAAATATTATCCGTCTTACCTGTCCTCAGTAAAGCCGTCCATTTCCTCCTCGTCATCCAGCTCCATGTCCAGCTCATTGTCAAGACAATCTCGGCCATAGCCACTCAAGACGCTGCAGGTATGAAAGATTTGTACACGGTGCACAACTTTCTGTCATCATTTAGAAACAACTCAATAAGTGAGTACTTCCTATAGTTATTATATTTTAGTAATCTGTGAAGCCAAGTGGATGCGCGTCGACTGCTGACCTGACGGAGCGACATGTGAAGAATACAATCCTCTTGAGTTTCTTGTTGTAGAAGAAGTAGTTGAAGGACCAGAGGCTCCCCTCTTCACCAAAAGGGTCAGAGTCCAGATCAGGGTTGTAGCTAAGAACAAAAACATCAAGCTTAAATATTCCGCAACTCGACACAGGTTTAGCAGCATGCATCAGCTATATGCTTTATAGTACACGCATGAGTGTACCTGTAAATGTCACAGCCCTGCAGGTTGATCTCTTGGTCGATGGCGTTCCACAGCTCCGGCCCCAGAGAGTTGAACTCTTCTCCCACAGCTGAGAACAAGCTGCCGTTTACTGCATTTGCCACCTGGAGAGAATTATTATCATTATTTTTTTATAAATACGGTTGTATCCATGTTACGGTAAAAATGAACTGCTGTGAGTTCGAGCAGGATACTAACCCAGTTGAGGCTGGGTTCTCTGCTGAACTCGTGGGCCCGGGCGGCGCTGAAGTCGTAGTCTGGCCGGAAGGACTCGTTGAGCGTGGTGATGAGGTAGAAAAGAGTCTTCCTGCAACACTTGTCACTCAGGGGGTTCTCTCCGTCCTCACTGCTCTTCCCCATTCTGCACAGAAAAATATAGAAGAGGGAAAAGTCCTTATAGTCTCGTCACTTTTGATTAAAAGGTTATGTTGATAAAGAAAACACTCTGCTCTATCCTTCACTGTGGGCTGCAGTACTCACTGTGAAGGGCTGGTGGACTGAGGGGGAGACAGAGCCTCCAGGACGTGCGGCTCACCCTCCTGGCAGAACTGCTTGAACATATGTTTATCATCCCCTGCCATCTTACAGGAGTAGCTCTCCATCCTGCAGGGCAAGAAACAATATCAATTAATTATACAATATAGTGTGACCAATATTCATGTGCTACATGAAACCCCTGTGCTGTGAACATAAAGAAAGGGATTTCAGATGGGTGAACATGTTAGCAAATATGCCTCAAGATTACTGCATTAGCCCAAGTACACAACATATTTGGGGAACATCAGGGTATTTTAATGTCTGAACCATTTCTGGACTCTATTACCCATAACTGTAATCGACGATACAGCCCTCGTCTTTCCCCTGGGAGCCATATCTGCACAAACATCTAAGAACAATCCATTGCTAAAAGTTTCCTGCATGAACCTTCATGTTTCTGGGTCAGACGCCACTGTATACAGATATGAGAGTGGAGCAGACTGGTGTTTATTTTACCTCCTCCCACCTATGGGTTATGCAAGAGCAAAGGTTGCGCAACCTTTAAAAGATAGACAGACTACTGAGACCCTTACTGGCCTTGCCAGCCTAATTATAGGGACTTTGGGTGGCAACGGACACCACAGTGGAAATAACTGCCCTGGATTCACAGACACACACACACAACACAGCTGACCTGCCGACTAAACACTGTGGGTAACTGGATGACCGAGCAGACATTGGAGCTGCGTGAAGATCATCAACACGATAACATTTATTTTAAAAAACTGCTGCTACAACAACAAACTGTTGCTAACAGCAGCTTGCATACTACTTTGTGTTTTAATGCGTTTAGTTATTGTTGCGCTTGCCATTCATGCATTGTTTATTATTATACTAATGCTTTCTTACACCAGCTGTGTTCTTTTAAGTTTCGTTTCATGCATTTTGTTAAGGACTGTTCAACTTTTAAGTGCAGTACATTGTTGCAGTTTTATGTGGTTTAAATGTATAATATATAAATATAAATGAAGCCTTCAGGGTACATTTTTAGTTAAAGCCTGCAGCTTGCATGCCCTGCAGCTGTAATGGGCTGCCTCACTAATCCACTAAGCAGCCCTGGCAGCACTCAGCGATCATGCAGTATTATTGTATGTGTTTATGCATGTACACTCTTCAGTCTCCAAAATAGCCACAGAGTGGTGTGAGAGGACATGTTGTGCCGTGCGTCACCCTAGGTCACAACCAGTACAAAAGCTCAGTTTCACCACCCACACTCAAAACCCTGCACTCAGACTGGGCTGCATAACTCCACAACCCACCGCCCTTTATGAAACTACACAGTCACTGTAACTGCAAGCCTGCTGTGCTGATGGCCTAAAACAGTGCCGATTTAAAAACATGCACTGTCAGTTGGGTATGAACTTTTAGTGTAGGCTCTGAACATAGTAGTCCGTTATCACAATGTTGCACAACATGCAGGTGTGTGTTTGCTCTACTACCCCAGTTTAAGAGCAGAGTTAGTGAACTCTGAACCAGCCACACCATTCATAAACATTTAATGACATCATACACCACAAGGTTTTTCCTTTTGAAAGAAAAACGTTAGTCATGGTTGACTCCAGTGGCTTTTAACTTTGGTACAAACAAAAGTCTGACTGTTAATATTCCTGCACAAACAGGTGACCTGTGAATGCATCTCCTTAAGAGTAATGGGGTGTGTGTTTTGTATGAACGGGGGTGTGTGTTTTGTAAGAGTCTGTGCAAAAACACAAGAATTACAGCTGAGGCTTGTGTTGCGTCCAAGTGCAACAAAAACATATGTACTTCCTTATCAGAATGAAACAAAGTTCCTGTAAGAGTAACAATACATAGCACGTGACATTGGGCTTGTTTACCTGCCAAGGATGCGAGACTCTCCTGTTTCAACACACAGTCGCGAGCCGAGGGCTTCAAAGCTGGAGCTTTCCAACAGTTTCATTGCGGTCTGTGAAAAACAAACACAAAAAGGCATTAACATTAAGTTAATGTTAGTCACACATTAGGAAATTAGCGTTAAATAAACGTTGACTTCGTATTTAACTAACTAACTACGTATTGAATATAAAAAAAAAACTACCAATGCAACAGTGTGTGCTTTCCGTTCAATGTCTAACCAACCAAATGCAGTCACTAAATAAATTATATTCTATATTGTCTGCTGTAAATACGAACAATTAGCATGGAGGGGCTGCAGCGCCCCTCGAGGGCAAAATGTGGGCCTAGATGTCAAAACAGTTTCCTCTTTCTGTACACCGCTGCCCCTCCCCCACCCTGTTCAGGCGAAGTTGACAAATCGTCTTCCTGGTTCTGTATATCGATGTTAAAACAGAATTTACTCACCGAGCAATATTTCCAGCAACAGCAGAAAGCAACGTGTTCAAAGGGCAAGCCCGACACACTCGTCTACTTAACCTAACAGGTTACTCTGCGACGCAAAAGATTAGCGATCCCCGCTTTGTTGATGACTAGCTACCGTTAGCTAGCGCTTAGCTAGCTGGTTATTTACGCTTCTTGTCTACGCTATTAATTCGCACTGGAGTTTAAGCATCTTACAAAAGCATTCGGTCGAGATTGTGTTATAGTGAGGCCTCTTAAATTTATAGAAAAACTGCTCTTCCCGATCAAATGTGATGAGATTAAATCCAAAGACTGTTGGCGTCCGTCGGAGTCTGTCTGCAGCGGCATCCCTTTCGACCTGATTTTACAAAGAGGCTCGTGTTAGCTAAATCAAGTCGCTTTTTTCTAAGCGACTCGATCAAAATAGTAGCAATTTACGAGCTACCAAGGTGAGTAATGTAACGAGACGGGTCAAGCCTTCTGCAAATCGTCGATTACGTCAAAGACACATCTACTCTCATGAAAACAACGGGATCTACTGTATGGTAACCCAGCCCCTTTTCGTGTATATATACTGGGCTAAAGTATACGCCCACTTTATCGAAAGCCCTATCATGATTGGTTGTAAATATACATGACATCTAATGTGATTGGTTAAATGTTGTTCGGTCAATTTCCAGGCCAGAACTGTGTCAAATGTCTTGACTGCTTATCTCAACGCAGCTGCTAAAACAAGAACTGCAAATTCATAGTTGTTTTGCTTGTATTTAAGATATGTATGTTGCTTATTCAATTCATTATCAATCTAGGATTTTGAACAGTCACTTTAAACTTTTAAACTTTATAAATACTTATAAATGCATACTGTATATTCAGTCTTTCGTTTAAACAGACACTGACTTGTTCTGGATCTATTGTCTTCATTATTAAATGGTTTAATATTGTTTTTGCATACCCGTTTTCTGGATTTTATTGGTGTTATTTTCTGTATTTCATTATTTGTTTTGCCTTTGCCATGTGTAATCCAATTTTATGTCTTGCTTTTGTTGTTGTAAACTGCGCTAAATTGCACGACATGTGCTGACTGATTTCTGAAGAAATGACATCCATATAAAAGAATAGAAGATTGGGCGGAGTGGAAACTGTGGTGTTGCTATAGTTAAATAACTTTTTAATTGTAAAAGTAATTTTAAAGATAACTTTATGGCCTAATGGATTAAGGCATCAGCCTACAGAGCTGGGGATTGTGGGTTCCAATCCCACCAAGGTTGTAAAGTATTGTGTTTGATTGCAGCATTTATAATGCAGCAGTAAGTCACAACAAGAATGTGGTCATAAATTGAACACCTAGCATCATGGAAATCCTCAATTTAATAAAACCTGACACTAAAAAGATAATCACACCAATGTTAAACATTTCAATGGAACATTTTATTGACAAAAATAAAAATGGCACACAGTAGCTATCATTGTTTTGTCAAGTCTGTGTAATATAGTCAGAAACATTCTCCAGGCCTGTGCACTCATTGTCCAGGTACTCCAGGATCACGTTGCCCCCGTTGTACAGGGGAGCTTCTGTGTGAGCCAGCAGGGAGAGTAGGGTGTCGTCCATCCGGAAAGCCTCACCTGTCTGAGGATGACATAACCGCAGCTTCTACAAATGGAGATGAGAGAAGCGTGCAGTTAAGACTTTTTCAAGAAATATATATAACATTTCATGAGTTAATCTATATGTAGTTATGGAAGAAACTGTTTTTGAGCTTTGCTGTTGACAATCCTCCTTTTTTGGGAAGTTATGAGAACGACAAGAAAAGGTAGTCTAAGAAAGAAGAACATAGGCTGAAAGGTGGCGTAAACAGATCAGATTATCAGTGCACTCTTGCTATCTGTTACCTTAGCTGTCAGTACATTATTGCTGTTCTTGAGGCTAGCTAGAGAGGCTGCATAATCCACCACTTTCCCCACACTCCATTTGGAACAGAAAAACATGGGTTGGCTGGAGTCTTTGGATTCTTTAGGAAGATAAACCTGAACATAGGTTCTTTCTGTCTGGAAAGCCCAAAAAAGGAGAGAAAGTATTCAGTTGGACAAAATAATAAACACAATAATGCACAGAGGTTATACACTGTAGATAATATCAATATGAAAAGTTATTATCCCACTACTATGTATAAATAAAATCAAGACAGCTAGGAGTTTACCTGTGGCAGCCCCTTGTCTCCTGCAGCATGCAGCTTCAGTTTCATTAATGCTACCTTGGCTGCAGTTGCACTGTTCTTTGCTCCTCTGCGTCCTTTACTTTTAGATCTGTCCTTTGACTCTGATTAGCCACAAGAGAGGAATACAAACATAATCCAAATGTAAGTAGTTTGAGAAATACAGACAGATGTACTTTAGTTATGAGAAAGATGACCGCATTGTGTTTAATACTGATCCCATGTGGACAAATGAGGAATCACAGAAGAAAGTCTGTCAACATAGCAACTACCAGAGACTGTGCTACACTGTAACTAACCAACGATCTTTTGCACCAGCTCTTTTGTGGCTGCCATTCGAGGCTTTTGGACCTCCAACTTCTCACACTGGTGATCATCTTGATGACGATGGCTATAAGGGAAGGAACAAGAGAAATATGAACCTTTCAGTTTTCTTTTTTAACTGAGAACATTTAATAAACTTTACATAATGAGGGAAATGTAGTAACCCGTTTCCTTTGCTGCTTCTGAATGAAGTATATGAGCTCGGATGCACTGTAAACATGTTTTATAAAAATGTTTAAAAAGTAGAAAAAAATATTTAAACCTACGCCAAACAGAAATGTTTTTCACACTGCGGACATATTACTGGCAACAATTCTTTTCCCTTGCACTCTTGAAATGAGCATGGATAACTTGTACTGCCACCCCCGGTCCGGGGTTCCTTTTTCACTGGCTCCTGGAAAAAGTCAAAGGGAAATATTAAAACAACCCAGCCAGTTATCTAAGTACGTAGGGAACAGAGAGTAAACTGTCCCAGTAGTAATCTTATCAAAGAAGGACATTAGGAATATGTGACGTTAATCAAAAACACAGTGTACCTCTGAACATGAATGGGCCTCTCTGCTTCTGTGCTCAAGGCTGTACGAGACAAAAATACAGTTTTTAATAAAAAGGAAATGCAAGGAAAGCAATACCAAAGAAAGTTTTTTAACATACTTCATTTTACTATTCCCATTTAATGCAAATATATACTTTTACTTCCTTATAGTTAATAAAAAATAATGAAAATAGAGTGCGAGTCTGAAAACATTCTTATTATTTTAACACACTTGTTTTGACGAGGGATGGATTACATTTGGTTGTTAAAGATTTGTGACCAAGATATGTATTGAGCAGAGATTTAACATTAAAAAAAATACTTGTTGGTGGAGGACAAACAATGTAATTACTTATACACACCAATATACTGTAAACTGTAATGAGCCAAAATCCACTGATAATATCAGATTGTAGTTATTAGTAATATTGCAAATTATGATTGTTTTAAGGCAGTAACATTTTGTTTTTCTTTAAGTTATGCGTTTATACAGCGTGGAATTACTACTTTACCAATTAGAGTACGGGTTCTGAATACTTCTTTTAAATTTGGACATTTCTTTACACTGGGAGGAAGTGATTTCGTACCAGAAAACACCATTGCACAGATCACAGACAAATGGAAGGAAATCTTAAAGGAGAATGAGGAGAACAAATTCAGTTAATCAGAGAGCTGAATTCAACAACAAACTGCAAAACACAGACACCTCATTGTTTGCTGTCAAAATATGTCTATTAGGTACAACATGCTATACTTATTTATGGGTTGAATTCTGATATATAACTATGGTAGATAGAAGTAGATATTAAAGTTAATACATTGCATTGATGTAGCAGTGATGCTGACTCATTTCACTAGTTAACCGAGAGCCAAACACAATTTCTGCACAATAAACGTTTCTTTTTATTGTTTATAATAACTGAACGGGTCTTCCGCCGTGATTAAAACTATTTAGTTAGCAGCTGGCTTGCTAGCTACCGTAGCTACTGACAGTCCTGCAATGCTAAAGCGAGCTAGCTAGCTCATAGGCTAACCCGGCTAAAGAGCCGCTCGGTGTGTTTCATATCAACACATACGCTAGAATAATACCACATGTCAATATATTTGCGTATTGTTACTCAGGTGGAGATGAAACAGACCGTTCTTTTTGCAGAAATCGATCTGACAATGCTTCCCAATCTGTATTTCAGCCATTATAACTGCGAGTCTGCGGATGTCAACACGAACTTTGACCCCAACAGTGAAACCACGTGACTGAATTTTTTTTTTTTCGTTCTGTTTCACTACGACACATATAATATATTTATAAATATATATATATTCCAATTAGGACGCAGGTTTGGCTTTTTTATTTACTGATCTTTCACAAAATGCTTCTCTTATATTTCATTTAAGTTATTAACCAACTTTAACCAATAGAAAATATAGCTCAAGGGGAGGGAGAGTGCAGGGCGTCAGGTGTCACTACGTCATGTAGGTAATGATGAAAGGTGTGGTGAAAGGTGCGTTCACTGGCTGGTTTGAATTGAAAACACAAAGCCGTCGAGCTGGAAAATCTGCTCGTAACACACCCGCCTGTAACAGCGGCTGTAACAGCTCGTGTACAATTTAGCTACCTTCGCAGTTTACACCAAAAGCTACTAAAAATGAGCAAAATCGCGAAATTATTCAAGGGGAGCTCCAGCTCGAGTTCATCCAAACACCACCGGTCGCGGGGAGGACCTTCACCCCAAGAGGCCATTCACAAACTCCGGGAAACCGAAGAAATGCTGACGAAGAAACAAGACTACCTGGAGAAGAGAATTGAGCAGGAACTTATGATCGCCAGGAAGAATGGCACCAAAAACAAGCGAGGTATGCTTTTATCCAGGTCTGAAGATATCTGTGCACCTGTTTTCATTTGACAAAGGCTTTTATTGTGTGCCCCGTGGCTTAAAATGGAGTACTGTAAACTTTTAACAGATTTTAAGATGTTCAAATACTTTCAGGCACAATGAACTTTTGTAACAAGTGAGATGACTTGTAAAACTATTGCATTTTATTCAACCTGAATGTTGCGAGAATCCTACAGTGTCCCTTTGTTTTCTCATGTGAAACCTTGATGTGCTGCATTGCTCGTTGAATCACCTCAGACTAAAAATTAGGGAGGAACATTTTATCTTTTCTTTGTTAACGCCCAGCACTACAAGATCTTAAACAAACGGCAGATACTAGAGGCACTGTGTGAAATGATCACAAAGATTTACATAATATTTCTGTATCAGCTGCTCTGCAGGCTTTGAAGAGGAAGAAGCGCTTAGAGCAGCAGCTCACGCAGATCGATGGCACGCTCTCCACCATCGAGTTTCAGAGGGAAGCTTTGGAGAACTCGCACACCAACACAGAGGTTCTGAAGAACATGGGCTTTGCTGCCAAGGCCATGAAGCAGGTCCACGAGAACATGTAAGAACATGGCCTTTTTTATAAGCAGAAAAAAAAAATCAAGATTTTGGTAAAAAATGTCGAACATTTATCAGTATTAATAATTGGCTGGACACATCATTTAACATGTATAGCCTAAATATAAACACTATGAATAATACATGAAAGGGAACATAACCATTATCCTTATCAATAATGAATGACTCAGTAGCTACAGCCCTTTAATCTCCAGTTAATTGTTTTCATATAGAATCAAAAAGTAAAAGATATCATGTTTTTATCTTCACCTCTCTCTATATCTTCTGTTCTTTTCAGGGACATTGGCAAGATAGATGATCTGATGCAGGACATCACAGAGCAACAAGACGTAGCCCGAGAGATTAGCGACGCAATCTCCGGACCTTTTGGCGAGACATTTGACGAGGTTGAGATCTTTTACTCCCTATATTAAAACATTTATAGCATTATTGCTTGCTAAACTATTTCATGCTACATAAATGCACCTGCCAAAACTCTAAATCCTGTATACTTAATGTGTTTTCTTAGGATGAGCTGATGGCAGAGCTGGCAGAGCTGGAACAGGAGGAGTTTGAGGACAGTATGAAGGGTATGGGCGGACTACCCAGTGTGCCGAGATCTAAACTGCCTTCAGAACGGACCAGTCACCGCGCAAGTAAGTGCAACACTATATTAGAGGCGAAATTACTACAGTTTACTCATTTCAAAATGTACAAGCCATTTTCAGAAGAAATTAACTAGAACAACAAGCATATGGCTAATACTGAGGACATTGACTTGTTATTTATCCAGAAAGAACAGCACTTTCTTTGCATAGTAATAAAAACCTGAAAACGTTTTTTAGGTTTTTTTTGGCAGACAAAATCTGACCAACAGTATCGTGTAGAATTATTTAAACGTATACACTTTAAAAATGACTTTGTGGGGAATTTGATGCCTATATTAATCCTTAGTTTCAGCCTTAAGCCTGATAAATGTTCCATAATGTCATGGCATTCATTGTTAACTGTTTCCTTCTTTTTACAGCAACCAAGAAAAGGGTTGAAGATGATGATGACATGCGTATGCTGGCATCGTGGGCAACTTAAGCACACTAAGGCAGCCTTAATGTACTTAGCCAGATCTCGCTCTCGCTGTATTGTTTAGCTTTTGTTATTATTTTTGAAGGTTTTAGGGAAAATTAAGAGCGTTATAATATTAAGCGGCTAGCAGTGCCACTTTACAGGTGATATTTATCAAGAAATTAAGTGAAGGAAAAAACTATATGTATTTTAGATTTATGTTCTCTTTTTATCTTTTCCTTTCTTTACAGTGATCATACTAACTTAGTCTGTACAGAATGCACTACTTTCAAAGGCCGAATTAAGACATAATGAAGATATGACTGTGCTGTTAACACATAATGCTTAACTGTAATCTCTGTACATAGAGTCTGATTCTGCATTAATGTTGTGAATATATTGCTTACTTTCATCAATGTCCAATAAACCTATTTCTTACATATTGTCTAATTGTATTGTCTTAATTACTATCTTTACAATTAGATTTGCTTGGATTACAAATGGTATCAACATATGTGTTAGATTTTATATACATCAATTCACTTTATATTAATCTGTATTGACATTCTAAAATGCTACTTTTTTGTCATTATCTTGCATCCGGTTTCGTAACAGGCTTTAACTTTGAAAGATGTGACCGGAAGCAACATCTTCACATTCCGGTTAGCTTACCGCTTCTGTCAAACTGAGGAGGAAGTCCTTGTCCGGCGAACTAGCCGCCCATTCTTAAAAATACCTAAATAAAACGTCGTTTAGGATTAGGACAGTATGGACGCGAGTAGACTACTTCATACGGACGGTGAGTCACTACTTGTATGATCTATAACTATAGTTAATGTACGAGTTGTTAAACACGTATGGGGAGATTCCGTGGCTATTCAAATTAGCACTAAATTAGCAAAGTGTTTGTAGGCTAAACATTTACGTTACCTACCAAACCGGAATGTGACGCGTGTAAAAAAACACGTAACTAGTTTAAATGTCATGACAGATGGAAATAAATGTTTCACGTACGTGTTATTAACTGTTATTAGTAAGTTGGACCGCTAACGTGATGGATAAACGTGTTTTACAGGACATCCGAAGTAACGTTATCAAAACAAATGAACACATTTAGTTTTCAGAAGAATATTATTTAAATAATATTCTATAGATTGTATTGACATTCACAACATATGACACAAAGAACACACACATTTTATATATTGAATACTTCAAAAGTATTGTTTTTGTCTTCGTGTACTGGATTTATGTTACAGATCAGACGATTCATTGAGAAAATATTCAGCAGATTAATTGGTAATATAAATAATCGTAGTTAGTATAAGTTGCTTGTAAAGTCTTACAGCAACTTTATACTAACACTGAAATGCATACATTTAATGACCATAGCTGGAGATACCCTTGGACCAGAAGAGAAAGCCAAACAGGCAGCAGCTGCCGCCAAGGAGGCCAACCGCTTACCTGAAGTTCGTCTGGTGGTGCTGGGCTGGAGGTGGCCGGGGAAGAGCCTGACTGGAAACACCATCCTAGGCAAAGAGGAGTTCCACTTGGAGCGAGCCGCCGAATTCTGTGTGAAGAGAGAGACAGAGGTGCTGGGACGGCAGGTGACTGTGGTGGACACTCCAGGCTGGTTCTCCGCCCAAGATACACCACCCTCCTATAAACAAGAGTTAGTGAGGGGAGCATCTCTTTGCCCTCCAGGTCCACACGTCTTCCTGCTCGCCATCCCTGTGGGCATGTTCACAGAAGTGGACCGCGCTCGCATCGAGGAGCACGTGAGCCTCTTCGGCGAGCATGTGTGGAAGCACACGATTGTGGTTTTCACCTGGGCGGACGTGTTGAGGACCATTTCAATCGAGAGGTACATTCGCAGAGAGGGAAAGGAGCTGCAGTGGGTGCTGGAGAAGTGTAAGCGAAGGTACTTTGTCATTAATAACTGCATATTCGGGGAGCATCCCCAGGTGGGGCGCTTGCTGGAGAAAGTGGAGAAGATGGTGGCAGAGGAGGCAGGCTACTACAAGCCAGAGGAGGCGGAGAAGGAGAAGAAACCTCTGAATGAAAACGAGAATCCAGCCAGAGAGGGGCGGGAGCTGGGGGCACGGCCCAAACAGAACTCTGGGCTGAGTTTGTCCAAAGTCATGGAGGTGGAGTCGCTTTCCAGTGAGTGATGCACTTATTTTTAGAATATTTTAGAATGTTAAGAGTTTATTTCTATTAATGTAAAATGGAGGCCGTCTAATAATGCACTGTGTTTGATTCTAGATTAACAAGACCCTCTATACCACAACTAACGGAGCATCTGCCTTACTTTTTTGACGTCAAATCTGCTTATTTGACAAGAAAGTAAAAAGGTAACGGAAATTCCACTGAATGTAAAAACCAGTGGAAGTTTTATTTTATTTTAATTAGACATTTTACTGTGTGCCCTATATGATTCTCACTGTGACGATACGAGAGGCCTTTGCGACATAATCGCCCTTTTTTCCATATTGTCCAAAGATTTACTCCCCTTTTTTAACATGTAATGATATTTTGCCCTTACGTTTTCAAGATGTTCTTGTTCTAGTATGTTGAGGGTTGTGAGATGGGAGGGAATTAGTTTAATCTAAAACAAGGAAGCACAAGCTGTTGCATTTATGACCGTCATCATTTTAAAACCCAGTGTGTACACTCCTTCCGTCTTGGCGTATACCGTCAGCAGAACTGCACTGCTAAATTGTTACTATAATAATCTGTCGGTGACTGTTGAGGGAATTGCTTTTTTAACGATTCCCATTTGTTGTGACCAAACTGTAAATGCTTTCCTTTATTACACTCTCAGTGCACTTATAAAGCACAGTTATTATTTGTTTTGTGTCGCTTTAAAGCAGTGATTTTGTTTCCCCTGAACTAATCTTTCACATGTTTGTTTCACTGTGTGGCAGAGGGATGTATTTGAGGCAAGGATGTGCCATGAAGAGCTTCAACGATTAGTTTATTAATTGACATAATAAATCTACTTTTGATTTTAGTATAATATTTTAAATAATCTTCAAAAACCAAAAGTGGCAAATATTCACTTGTTCAAGCTTCCAGCCGGCTGTACAAGCAGTGAGACTCTCCCAACTCTTTGTTTGTTGGGGTGTACTATAATTAGATGGTCAGCTGCTCTGGACAGACCCTCAAATCTTCATGTAGACATGAGGTGTAACGATACTTACCACCATCAGCCATTCTGCAAAGTTTCATAACAATCTGACAAGTAGTTTTCCGCAATCCAGACAGACCGAGCCGAAAACATTACATCCTTGGCGCAGGTAACCATGGTTACATACTGTAGTCGACCATGGTTGCGTGACCCAGTTATACACTCCAGTCCGGTCTGTCTATGGGCCGTTAGAGGACTGGCCTGGCTGCACAAAGCATAAAGACCACAGCAGTGAATCCTTGGCTTGAACATATCCCTCTGCTGCAGATCATTCTTATACTCTGTTACCAATATAACTGTCAGGTTTTTTTGGGAACACTGCTTATTTAGTTTTAGTTAACGTGGTGAAATGTATGTGTAAATCAGGTACTAGTAAAATTGCTATTGTGGTTGTTAGTTTAAGGGCCCTGGTTGTAAAATGTCTGCATTCAATCCTTTGTAAATGTCACAGATCAGTTCTCACTTCTGTCCCTCAGGACTTAAATTTGCATGTTTTCATTCTCGCCATCAATTCAAGGTCCTGATAGCCAGGATTGAAATGTACTGACTCAAAGCCTGTTATCGCAGGAACGCTGTCGATACTGTTTCTTTTAAGAAGCTTTCATTCATTTGCATGATGAAGAGCAAACCCAATGCTGTATACTCCGATATGCACTATGACTGACTATTTCACCCAGTGTGGGCAACATACAGACATGTTTGTTGACATTTAGTACTGAAATATTAGACAGGAGGTAGGTCTGCGGGAGGCTAGACTAAAGGACTGATATTTTATTTTTCTATTTTATTCAGTAGTACTGCTACAGATGTGGGTCATATTTTATTTGGTTGAATGATAAGAGTGAGGTGACATGGAACTACTAACTAATGCACCAGTCAGAAAACAGCAGAATTATTTAATAATTATAAAAAGGGAAGTCTTGGAACACATTGATTGAAAAAGAGTTACAAAATAAGGATATAGCAGACGTGTACAGGAACTGCTGTTGGGCCAATGCAACCTAACACAACCCACATTTGTAGCAGTATTTGTAATGCGGATTGAGTTACTTTCAAAGTCAGAATGTGAATCAAGTTACTCTTAAGAAATTAATGAACGATGCAGTCATCGCTCTCATTTGCTGTATCCTCTGTAGGCCTTCAACTTGACTTATTGGCCTACTCTATTTACAGTACATATGCTTGTTAGAATTACACTGTAATGTTCTTTGAATTAGGTCCAAATAAAAGTATTTTTTGATCAAACTCTGGGGCCTGTTCCTTGAATAATTGAAAAGGTGAAGACGTATCACTAAAATGTGCTTTAATTTATTTTTTAAAAAGTATATGAGGTGCTTTTGAAATACCTGGGCTGTTACTGCAAGCCACAAGCTTAGTCACCTATAAAGCTTACTATGGTTGCAACTTACTCACTTATTTTCTTCATTATTGATGAATCTTAGTCTGTGTTAATGTCTTCAAATTGGTTGTTTTATCTGACCGACAGTACAAAATGTATTAGCAGTAAATCTTCACAGGCTGGAACCAGAGACTATTTGACATTTTTGCTTTCAAAAAACCTGAAACTATTAATTAACCTTTTAACATAGTTGCCAGCTAGCTAATTACTCAACTAATTGTTGCAGCTTAAATACTAGTATACAAAATAGCCTGCATATGAGGAGACACATGTAGTCTTGTTTTGTTGAGACAGGGAATATAGTTCTGTAACAAAGAATTAGACGTCTTTTTGTAATGTAATAATTTAGAAGAAATGCATCGTAAAATAAATGACTGAAACATGATGCATTAAACCTCAGCATGTAGCCATCTCGGTTGATTTAGTTCCTTTATGTACAGCAGCTATATTCCGTAGTTGACCACTAGATGGCAGTACAACAGCGCACAGAGGCGATGGGACGATGCTTTACAACAGAATGATTACCAGCACTGGTGTGACCTTGCCTACACAGTAGATTCATTAACTTGATTTGGAGAATGTAATAGGCTGTCCCCACGATTAACACCCACTTATTTTTGTTTATAGGCTAAATGTGCAGGGCTTGTTTTTATGTAGCACACTTCATTTCTTCCTGGCTCTAATCCTTGAGTTATAGTGCTCGTACGGAACATTATAGAAGTTTAATTCTCTTTTTGTCCTTTCTGTGCTACAGAATGGTCAATAATATTTTCCTCATGTATTTTTGGCTCCTCTTTGCCGTCTTGTTTTCTCCGCTTTCTCTCTCTTTATCTCCTAAATCGGCAAGGAAGCAGTTCCACTATAAACGAGAATTTCACACAAAATCGACAACATTTGTCACTGTCATGCTCTCTTTCAGAACTCATATAGATGATATAAAGTATGTGTAAGTGTGTGCTCTCTTAGAAGCGAAATTGGCTGCATGAAGCTGTGGGAAGATTTTAAGTGATTGACTTGCAGAATGAGCATTGACGGTCAGAATTCGGCTTTCCTCCAAATGAATCTGTCCCAAGATCTTATTGGCATGCATTTTTAAACTAATTATAGTGGCAGAATAATGCAGAAGAGTTCGTCTCCCAGCTGCTCATTGTTTCTCTGTTGTACTTGTGCTTTGAATGCACACACAAAGTTTTATGACATTTGCTCCTTCTATCCTATGGTACTTCTTAAATATAGCCCAATGTACACTTACATGAAAAGCAGGCAGTTCTGCACAGCAACAGGAGTACACTAGCACTATTCAGAGGATGTCTTTGCTTTTAACATTGTTTATTATTTCAAATGTAATCAAAACAACAGTAGTTACAGAAATTACAGACAGCTATGATACTGTGTGATTTTGAGTCTCATGATAAGATAAAACAAGGTCACAGTTCTTGTTTCTTTTATATTTAGCTCTGGCAATCTTCGCTGAATCAGTGTGCCTTTTAACATCTTTCAATACAACCCATAAATCAGAGAAAAAGCAGTAACCAACCTCAACACCTCCATGCTGCTTTTTGTCATAACATTGTTAAGTAAGTGGGAGTGAAAGTGATTAGTCAAGTCCAGTGAAGCAAGTGAAGACGTTGCTGTTTCTATGATAAAAAAAAGTGTTTCGGCTTTTGTGTAGACGTGTGTAACACAAACAAATCCAACCTTCAGCCACTTTCTCTGACTGCATTTTGACAGTGGTTATAAAAACACTTGCAGTTTCAGGTGGCAGTGTACAACAAGCAGATGTTCTAAGAGCATTTCTCTGCAGGGATACATTTGAACAATATTGATAAACTTATCTGTACGCATTACAAACCCCATTGTCATGTTAAACTTAATCATCCACTCTCTCCTGTTCACTTTTCAAACACTGCTGTGGAAAGGAGTTATGTGGAGTCATAAAATAGGGCTTGAAAAGCAGGGGTTTGTCCTCCATGTTCGACACCAATGAGACCACATCAGATCTGTGTGGTTGTAAAGAAAGGTCTGTGTGAAGGTTTGAAACAGCCAGTGAGTCCTTAATTTGGTATTTGTGCATGAGTCTTGTGTGCATCTTTGGATGTGTAGGTTGTTAATGAATGTATTGAGATGAAACGGTTACAATGCGTTTAGATGAGAGGTCAGCCGTTAGTTAAGCCCCGCCCCCAGTTTGTCGCCAGTTTGGCGACTTTCGCCAGTTTGGCGACTTTCTGGCTAATTCTGGTGGCTTTCAAATATTCTTGGCGATTTATTTTTGTCAGAAGCGACTAGTGACAAAGAAAGTGTGTAGCTCTAAACATATTTAGGGTGTTTTTTACTCACTTTGTCTCCCACGACGTTATTCCTCTCTCCTACAGCGTCCATTACAATTACACGCAAATTAGGCGACTTTTAGGACAGCTGATAGCTACTTTCCTTACTGGGTAACACTGCTGATTAGACGTCCCGAAAATTAGTCTAAACCGGAGTTTTGATTAGTCACAGCCTAACTTTAATTAACAATCATTGTGATACATTATTATAATGTTGCCCACAGAAGTGTAGTGCTGTAAATTAACGGTCGTATCTACATGTTAACACTCAATTTGAGAAACTCTCGCGAGATTAGGCATTTACCTCGAACAGCAACAGAAGAATAAAATGGGGCAACGCTGGATGTTCGTGTAAACTGCGAAATAAATCTTTTTATTTACAGGAACATGGCGGGCAATGAGCCGTTTTCTCCGTGGCCAATATTCTTGTAATGCATTTATTATTAATTATCAAATCACCTGCAATAAACGTTAAAACCGTAAATAAATTTCAGATTAAATTGCGGAGTCATGTGATCGGTTCGCTCGCGCCACGTGAACACGTGAAGTAAATACTTGAAAATATGATGCTGATTAGTCTTTGGTCTCAATGTGATGACAAGTTGTGAATAGCAAAAAAATCCACTTGAGTGTTATTTTCATGTATTTACAGTGTCAAACTGAATGGGTGTAGGCTAATATTGCACGTTTTTATTTTTCAGTAGAATTCCAGGATATTGATCTAAAATGAGTCTACAATCATTGGTGTAAATACATGATTTTGTTTAACAGTAGAAGTGAATGTTTGAATTTGTCCAGTCAGAAAACGTGTGTATTGATTGGTGAGAGTAATGATTGGAACAGTATTCACATTTAAGTAAAAAAGTAGAGAAAAAAAGGCCACTCATAAAAAATAAAAAGTTTTTTCTGTACTATACTGCTATACAACAAATGTTTGCCATGAGGTACCTGAATCTGCAAATGTTTTGGCCTTGGTATATACATTAATGTGTTGACACGGATGAGACGCTTCTAACAAACACAGACTAGCCTATAGTTATGCTGACAACATACTGGGAAAGTAAACCACACTGTAAAATCAATAAACTCCAACCATACCTGTGTGTTTTCTGGTTTACACAAACTGTATCCAGATACTTTAGATTCAAATCAATAAGAATCACCTGTGCAGAGCCAGCTCAAACATATGCACCTATAAAGCAGGTGGATATCCAATCCCTAATGTAATGTACTGCTCTCTTTTGCATTCACACGCATATACACACACAGAATCACTTACACTTTAGAAAATATATTCAGCATACACACTCACAAGCGCCTGTCTTGTAATTTTGCATTAGTACCACATGTCAAATGAGAAAAAAAGTGCAAACTCTAGCCAGGGACAAAATGGCACGGCAGTAATGAAAAAACTGCAAAAGTAAAACAAAGAAAATACATAAAATGGTATCCATGATGTAAGGAATCAAAAGATAGAGTGTGCCCATCACCCATGAAAAAACAAAACATCTTACACTTCATTTTCAGAAAATGAAACCAGCCAAACATGACAAACTAATCCAGAACCTCTGAATGTTCAGAGCTTTTCTCCGAGCTGCGATCGATCGCTGTGACAGGACTTCAGCTCACGTCATATCGCACAGCTGCCGCCTCTCCGTGCAGAGCGGGCAGTGGAAAAGTCAATTAAGCCTGCTATGGTATTGAAAAGCAATACCGACGGTCTGTACAGATAAATGTGCCAACCCCTGTGAAAACAACATAATAAAAGAAAAAGTAAAAGAAGTAAAAACCTGATGGATATACAAAGGCCTATACAGTATAACCCCACCGACAATAAAGTGGAAATCTCTGTTCACATACTCTGTATTGTTTCTGAAAATATATATTGTATAATTCACCCTGCTCCTCCCTCAACCACACCAGTAACCAGTCCAGGCAGTCAGGATGTACAATCCCTCCATGGCAACATGATAGCAGTCGAACAAAACTTAACCAATGCTGACTGAGTCGATGACATCGATGCTGTTCCTTCCCTCTGTCCCCAGTAGGTCAGTTCTTTGCCAACAGGAGCTGAACAATGGGCTTGTCTGGGATCAGTTTTCAGGGCTTTTTCACTTCCTCATATCATTGGCTGCTGTATCCAGTCTCATCTAGCACTCAATGGGCCGATTCCGCATTCTTAACGAGTCATTGTGTACACTGATGAGCAGATCCTGGAGGTTCCTGGTGAGCTGGAGGGAGGAGGGCCGGCACAGGAGGAAGGAGGGCCGGCACAGGAGGGAGGAGGGCCGGCACAGGAGGGGTGGGGGGGTCGCGGGGATGCAGACGCCCCCTCCTCCCTCAGCACTGCTCGGACACGATGAAGCCCTCCTTCTCCTGGCCCACTGGCTCCACCTCTGCGTAGGCTGGGTGGCCCGACCCCCGGCGAAACTTCATGGCTGGCCACCTGCTTGGGCGCCTCTGTGAGCAGGAGAGGACATGCGTGAGGACAGCGTTTAAGATAAACAATGTCATCAAGGTTAAAGGTTAGGGCTGAGGTTGATCTTTGTCTGTGACCTAAGGGGAGCCAGACTGTGTCCCGAAGTCAGTGATAACTGTCCGAAATTTCACATTTTTGCTCACTTATAATAAATTATTAAGCGTCTAATTACAAAGTGAGTAGTGACAGTGCCCATCAATTTAAGGGAATTATTTTGCCTTTCAAAAATGATTAATTTCTTTATTTGTAAGCAGTTTTCTTTACCTCTTCTGTAGTAACAAATGAGAGGGTCGAGAAGTTAGACAGCGAGGCAGACACCTTCTCATGAGGTTTGTTTGTTAAACAATAAAAATATAGGATATCACTTCTCTTACCCTTTAAAGACATGAAGTAAGTATGCCAAAAAATAAACGAGGGACTCTCCAAACAGCACATGCTGTGTGCGCGCACACTCAGAAAGACTGCACCAAGTTTCATCATCCCCCCCTCTGAAAATCTCAATGCATATTTACGAGTCAGGTGTTGAAGGATAAAATGCGGCGAGCACTGAATGGAGTGTTTTTGTACCGATATCTCTTCTTGCTCTTACACTGTTATGTCTAAAGGTTTGTGCACATTCATAACTGTATTCTCAGTCATAAATGGTAGTCAACAAAAACAGTAAATATCATTTTCCCAGCAAAGGAACAAACATATTAATGCAGATTTAAATTGTAATTTATTTTAATTTAAGAAGTCTTTTTGAATACTTCTTAACTTTGAGCTGTTATTCTCCTTGTGGTGATTTTCCAACGTTTCCAAGGTCAAAAGAATACATTTCCACTCTTAATGAAGAATTTGTTTTTGGCATCCACCATCGTCTCCACTCACCTCAATGAGGAAGAGGCTGGCTGCGGAGGTCGGGTGATGGTAGATGTACACGGTGATCAGCACGCCAGCAACCATGACGAGCATCACCAGGAGGATGCCGAGGATCAGACCAGTGTGCAAAGGGTGTGTGCCTGGCTTCCTGTCTACAGCACTGTCTGCAGGCAGCACTGAAAAACAAAACACAAACATAGCATCAGATACAGATACTGTCATACATGTTTTCTAAATGACAGATTGTCTAAAATGCAGATGTTTTTCTCCTTTTGCTGCAGTTCTGTTGTTGACCACCAGGGGCCACTCATCATTCAGCAATACCCTCCTTTCTTAAATGTTACAATATGCCTTAAAATTGACATTCTTGCAGCCAAAATGCAGCTAAATGTCATCACATTGAGAAAAAACACCAGACATTTTATTTCAAAACTTGAAACAGTGAAATTTCGAATCTCCTTCAGCCTTTGTATGATTGAAAAACAAAATTGTTTCTGTCTTGGGACATTTCCTTCACTTTGAGAGAACATTCAGGGTTCATGTTCAAACTGGGCCTCTGGTTTTTTTAGGTATTCATCAGCAGCTCTCCTCTCCCGCAAGTATAAGAGTAAGAGTTAATCCCGAGCCAAGGTTAGCAGCATATGTTCCTGATAGGAGGTAAACAGGCCGATAGAAGCTGATAAAGAGTCCGACTGCAGCCTCCAGTCATGACAATGCAAACTGACGAGTTATAGTGACTACATAATAAGTCTGTCCTTGGAACAAATCACTCGTCTTTAAAATGCTTTTGTCAGATTCATATTGGAGTCCACCCTGCAGGTGTTTTCACAGTTCCTCTGAAGATTATGAGAACTTCCTGCAACCTATTGGGAATATCTGTTTTCATCTATGGATGCACAATTTCCCCAACACAAAAAAAAACAAGACATTTTTCACCCGCAATTTGTCAGTTAAAAGAACACACAGAATAAGAACAGAAGAACAAAATACAAAGAGCAGCTGTGCTGTCCCAACAGCGCCACGCCGATCATTGAGCAGGGCAAAGCTAATGAAGCGATTATGAAACAAGGAGCAAGGATGCCCTCGTAGCTTATCTCTCACAGATTTATAGCAGGATCAGCCCAGAACTATTCACAGGCTGCAGATTTCTTCTTCTTTGCCCCCCCTGACAACCTCTCCCCGGGCTCCTCCCTGGCTTTAATTAGCAGCTATAGCCAGTGCCGAGCTCGTCAGCCAACCAGCCTCTCCCCTGGCTCCCTGCCTCATTGATTTCCAGCACACAGAATAACCGGGTGGTAATCAAACCTGTCCAATGTGTGTGTGGGCAGTCAGTGTGAGTGTGTGAGTCTGTAAATCAGTGTAGCCATTAATGTGCACTCCTAAACTGAATATTTACAAAGGACACAGTGTGGATGTGGCGTACTGGAACTCAATATAGTTTCACATTAAACAAACAATAGATTACCTCTATTGTCCATCATCTGACTGAAAACTCAATGCTGTTTGGTGTTGAATAGTGTTCTTCATGATAGTTCTCAGAATATACTGTCAATTAGCCTTAAACGTAGCAACTCAGGAGCCGTATTGTAACAAACACAATGCGAGGGAGCTTTATTTTCCTCGTTTTCTCAGAAAGGCAATTTCCCTGTTTGTCTCCCGTTAGAGCTGCAGAGTCCAAGCGCCATCTCTTGGTCAGCATGAAGCCCAAACAATGTGACAGGCTGTTAGTCTGGGTTGCTCGTAGGTCAGCAGGGGGCATGCGACTCAGCGGAGATGTAGACACAATGAGAACTCAACAGCCTAGCAGCTAAATAACCAGCGGGATGCTAGCAGATACGGGCCTGCACACACACCTGGAGGAGCTCAGACCGTTTCATCTGGACTCTTCTGAGCGGTAAGGCTTCAAAATATCCTTTATAGTGGGTCACAGAGAGCTGTATGTAATGGCTGGTGAAACACAGGACAGCTAAAACATATTTTTAAGTCTTGCTTTGTTTTGTTGTCCTCATCATTGTGCGGCAATGCAGTTAAGAGACGAATAAGAGTCTATGACAATGCTAGCAGCTCTGTGAGCCTGTACTATAGTACGATGGTGCTTTGAGCTAAATGCTAACGTCAGTATACTTAGTTTAGCGTGTTAGCGTGCTGTCATTTGCTGATCATGCAGTCAACAGTTGAGGCTGATAGGAGTGTCATCAGGTGTTTGGTCAGAAACCAAAGATTCAACTAATTAAAACATTGTACATGTTTTCTTCAATCAATTAATTAATTAGGTCAAATGCATATTGCCCAAGGTGACATCTTAAAATGTTTCGTCTGACCAAAAGAGATTGATGCAACAAAGAGAAAAGAAAAAGTGAACCGTCAACCAGCATCACTAGAATAAACCGCTGCCACCCGCTCAGCGTGGCTCAAATATTCCTGAGTTCATAATTGAATGAGATGTTTTGTAATATCTATCAACGTAGCGCAGTGGATTCTGGACACAGAATTGGTATGTCTTAACCGAATTGTTCTGAATTCATTCTCCATTAAGTTTTGTCCTTACGACTGATCAAACCTGACCAGACTGAGAAACACTAATGGACAGCAGAGCTCTGAGACAGCGATTAAATACATTAGAGCTTCTGAGAAAGGACGAATGGGACAACAGATACCTAGACGAGCTTTTCTCTTTTCAGCTCTACATTAGTGAAGCACAATCTGGCTAATGGGGGGGTTTTTAGGAAACTATCAGAATTATATGTCTGCTCAGTTTGTATTGTCATTTTGTAAATGGCTGCTGCGGAGTTGAGTCTCTGTTGAGTTGAGACTCCAGAGAAAGGGCGGTTTGCTGCTGTTGTTCCTTATCTCAGCACTTACTGTAGCTGTAATTACCTCAATGTTTCCTACCATACTCCAGGACAGAGGACACCTTGATGGAACTGGATGATATAAGAGCTAAACAGTTGATCATTTAGGTCGACTGGCATGAAGTGTACATTTTAAAATCACTGATCACTGTCTGGTTAATTAAACCTGTATAAATACTATTTTGTAACATGCTTTACAGGTGTTCTGCTCTCAGCATGATCATCCTGGTGCCTTCCATGAAATTACTTCTCATCTTGAATAACATTATTGGTAGGCATGTGGGGAAAAAAATGATTAAATGCGTGAAGAAGAAAAAAAAGGCACGCAGAGACATATCATCACAGTGGCAGGCGGAGAGATGCGAGACATGCAGTGTTTGTGTAATGAAAGCGTTACACGAGCCGTCGATTTCCAATTTCTCTCAAGCTGGAAACATTTGAGAGGCTATCTCTGAAAACTGATGGAGATTGCATTCCAGAGTTTGGATGTTTAGCACATACTAGCGATGAAAGCATGATGTGCTCAGTTATCAGAGCAATGCTGAATTCCCAGGGTGCCGTACCAAATGCAGCATTTTCAAACATCCACCACCGTCAAATCATTTGTGATGCAACAAATTAGATCACTGTTGAAAAGACTGTCGCCTGTTTGTCTCAATGCAAACGTGCAAAACAAGCTACTTTCCGTACCTCCCACAAGTGGGGAAATATTCATAATACTGTCGGGATGATTTCTTTTCAGCCGATACCGATAATTACCAGCTTCTCGTAGCAGATACGGATCATTTCACATCTATTTTAAAAGAAGTTCATAGCCTGTAGTTTACGCACATCTGATGACCTAAACAAATCTAACTGTATCTTCCTCAGAAACTGTGAAAAACATCCACACCTGCCACGACATGTCGGCTCATCCCTATTGAAAAGCCGCCGTATCTTTATGTTTGTACAGCTACCTTCTTTCACAGGAATGCAGCCATCTTACTGTAAACATATATACATGGTGCTTCTGTGGCTTTATTTAAAATATTACATATAAAGTCTAATTTAACACATCTACTACGTCTGGGCACACAGCTGCTCCCCTCCCTGGCTTCACCTCGCAGCAGTGCAGACACTATAATTGATCGAGGACAGTTTATAGTCGGCTGCTGGATCAAGTTTATCAGCTGATTGAGCCGCACGCCCCCAAAAAAGATCAAAAAGCAATCAGGGACCAATACTTCAGTGGTGAAAACAGAAACAGAAACAGGAGGCAGACACACAGCGGGGAGAAAGGCAGGCACACGGCAACAGAATATAGAGACCTACCCTGGTTGTCTCGGAGATGCAGTGCGATCTTGGTATCGTCTGTGAGGAGACAAAGAGAGAAAGACGTAGTCAGACATAGAAATCAATATTTCTCTTTGTGGTTTGTTTCTGAAGCTCTGACAATATACATAACTCCCAGAAGGCCCCAAATGAGATTAAGCTTCTTTCATGTGCGGACCATATTCCTTTCTACACTTGAAATCTGATTAAAAATAAATGCATTGAATATAATGGCTCAGCATGCATAATTCAGCACATTAAAAGCTGTCTGGGGTTAACGGTACATGTGAAATATGGAAATGTGGCGTGACCCACTTCTCCTCAAAGGCTAGCAGGCGTTTACGACCACCATAGGATTCACATTATGCAAATTCAGCACATACAGCAATAGATATATTTCACTGAACGATTTAATTCAGAAGGATTTTCCATTTCAATTTTCAAAAGAGCCAATGCACCCACATGTGTGTGTCTGAAATTAATCATTAAAAGAGATATAATGTAAGAGATTTAGTCCAAGTCAATCCCACACCAGAGTGAAGGTCATGAATAAGAATCGTCATCGCTGCTCAAGGGAAAGAAGCCTGAAGCAGCCTCGTACAACACAAAGTTACTATGTGTGTACATACATTCTCCTCGTACATACGTGTACAAGTTGCTCACAAATTTAGCAAAAAAACAAACTATATTTCAAGAACCTTCAATATCAGATCATGATCATCAACACAATTCAACAGCACCACAAACTACAGCCTCCTAAATGAATCAACACCTCTGAACATTATAACCGTCATGAAGGGGAGATTCATAGCAGGACTTTTGTATTACACTGCTTTTGTTTCAGGTGCATTTCCCCTGAAGCAGGAATATACAGTTTAGTCGAATGTCAATAGAGAGAAAAGAGAGCTGAACTTTCCATGGTGCGGATTCTGCCACCCAAACACACCTCCACCCACACAGGCACATTTCTCTTTGCTAGTGTGTTTTCTTTCCTCTCGCCCTCTTGTCCAGCTACAGGCCGACAGCACAACCATGACCTGCTCTCTAACCTGACCTTTGACCCCTGCAGCTGAAGAGACAGGCGATAGCTGGGGAAACTGATCCGCTGTACCATGTGTCACAAAGTGGCGTTTCTCTGCGTCGGTTACTCAACAAATACCGCAGAATGACTTCCTGACCTCCTGGACACACACACACACACACACACACACACACACACACACACACACACACACACACACACACACACACACGTACAGTCATACACACACACAAACCAAACACATTTCAGTCCTCTCAACATGCCCTGGTTTGAGGGGGACTCCTCGTTGTGTTTTGCCTCCCGGCTGGACAGTTTTCACACTGTATCCATCCTCATCACAGCAGCCCAGCAACACCCCGACTGGGATGGTGTGTCCATTTAAACTCAGCCCCCACAAGATGATTAATGGGGTTGCGACGGAGAAAAGGTTGACTACTCCCTCCGTTAGCGATGAAAGTAAATGCCTTTTTGTGAGAGTGATATAATGGTGAACCCAGGCTTGAATGTAGAAGACCTTTAAAAAACAACAACGTCTACAATAGATTGAAAAACACCATCAACGAGGTGGGAACAGAGTGGATAAAAGTGTATCAAGTTATTTAGTCTCTTAAAATAAATCACATTTTCTGAACCAATAAGATTTTAAACTGAATACTCAAGTACAGTAGGTAAACAGTATGAGAAGGGATGGACAGGATACACATGGATTAAATGTGCCACAAAAGGTAGAAACAGTAAGAAAGGAGCATGAATCTGAGTGTATCGGACATATTTAAAGCCACGTGTCCTTCAGAGGCTCACCTACTCTATACATGGCACTGTCATGTTCTGAAGGAGGCAGTAAATTCATCACAAGGCTAGAAGTGCACGTCTAAAAAGATTTGTTGTCCATCAGCTCAATGTGTGCCCATCTCATGCAATGAACACAAGAAAGGCTGCGACATACGGCACAGTGCGTGTGATATATTAATCATATACACACAGTTTAATAGGATGACAGTAGGTGAGCGTCTCCTTCCTCTCATTTCGATTAAACACCAACACATCTGGAGCTGATTAAGATGAATTGTCTGTTTACTTAAATAAATTGCGGAAAAGTCATAAAAAGGGGAAATTAACTGAAAATTGGCACGATAAATCTAGACGAGTCGTAACTCTCGCATCTCTAGAGACAACTAAAGAAAATAAAAAATGGAGGTAAACAAACTTTAAAGGACACCTTGGCCGTTTTCCTCTCATCAGCAGAAGAAGCCGGTGTGCTCCTTTCAAAGAGGATTTGCATTAGATAACTCTGAGGGTTACGCTGCAGTATGGTTCGGGTTAGCCTCCCGCTGGGGTGCAGTCAATCATGTGCCCAATATTTTACACTGAAATATCAAAGGAGCACGAAACCCTAGAACTCTGCAGAGAAATACTGTCAGTGAGAGAAGACACTTTTTATCTTTCAATCCCTATCTACAGTAAATGTCATGTTTAAAACATTTTGACTTTTATACACGTATCTCCTATACATAAATATTGTAAGTGAGTTTCCTTGTGAGTAAACCAGTTGGCATTAGCACAAGAGTAGTGTTATTTAACTACCTTTCACACTGAGGTATACTGTTGTTTATATTTATGATTCGTATGATACTATCTATATATATTCTTATTTATTATAATTATATTATGTTGACGGTCTGTCCGGTCCTATGAGCTCACCAAGGATTAGTCCGCCTCAACACTTGGCTCTCCGCCTGAAGCTCATTCTGTACTAATGAAGACATTAAACTTTAAACACGGGTCTCAAATTAACATGTTTAAACAAGGAAAAGTAAAAAAAAACAGCTTGGCACTGTAGTTTCTAATCAAATGTTATTAAACAGGAATACATAGTGCATTTATTAGGGACTATTTCCAGCTGCAACTTCAACATAGCAAATATATATATAGACATCTTTTATCTACTCACCACATGTTGGTGTTGGACCATTATTACATCCTTTTTATTACAGTTGTTTAGTGATTTAGTACATTGTAACTAACTAAAGGTGAGCCACTATACTAGCTGTCAGAAGCTAATGTGTTGCTAACACAACTAACTCTTATGTGTGTGTTAACTAGATTCATTATTCTGCCGTGTTTACGTCCCATGGTCATTAAATGGTAATCTTTCACTGTAGATACTTTGTAAGATACAAGAAAAAGCCATTAATTCAGCCATCTTCATCCCAGTCTAACTGAACAGATATAATACATCTGTACCTTTTTGACTTTATGGGAAATATTCGACACAGGATATAACGATGTTAAGCCTCTGTTGACAGATTTCTCTTTTTCATTAAAAAGCTGCAGTAATGGAAGTCGACTAGAAAGAGCCCTCAAATATAAAATGAGACCTTGAAAGCGAGAGAGAGCGAGAGAGAGCGAGAGAGAGCGAGAGTATATACAGGTAATAACAAAACCTCAATATCTGGATCAGATCGGGACAATTTCAATAAACTCCAAAATTAGAGCAGTCACTTTCCATCTACTGTGTCAAAAGCCTGCGCTCAATCTAATGTCCTATTAAACGTTTGGCCTTCAAAAAAGGGAACATTGGTCTTTGTTCGCTTTCACAGTCAAATATTGAAAGTTAATGCCTGATCATTACGTGAAAAACGATTAAGAAGAACAATACGGGGAGAGAATCAACAGATCCATCATCAGAGAAGGAATAAAAGCTTTCTGAAAATAAAGATTGATGGCGAGCCGGCAGAGCTGAACGACATGATCACAGGTTTGTGTGGGTGCATCTATTTTGGAATGGGGAGATTTGTCCTAATTCAATCTGCATTGTTTAAAAGTTGGTGTAAACACAGCTGCTGCGCCTTGCTCCCCTGCCTGCCATCTGGATTATTATTTTTTTTAGTTTAAGTGGCGAGCTACAGAACCCTCCTCCAAAAGAGAAAAGTGTCTTTTCGATGTTATAAAAGAAGAAACGCATCAATACCGATAAAGAAGAGTTCCAGCAATGCACTTCATTTAGCATCTTGCCAGAGCATCCATCACTACTTGAATGAAAGCTCTGGGCTCCTACACGATATGCATGTGGCCTTGTTCCAGCTCTTTACCTTCGGTGGGGACGCTGGTGGGAGGCTGGGAGGTGGAGGGTGCGTCCCCGCCTGCAGTGGCCTCTTGGCTCCTGGATGTTGTTTTGGAGACAATCGTGGTGGTGAAGGGGTAGAGATACGTGGTGTCGATGATGTCACACATCTTGTCCTTGGTCTGAAAGATGAAAGATGTTGTCATGGCCGTGTGCAAAAACAAATAGATAATGTGTGTGTGTGTGTGTGTGTGTGGGGTTATAAGAGGGATCCTGCTGCATAGGAAGGAATTTGTCGGCCTGGCAGCTCCACACACACACATATTACACCGTTTGATTATTATATGATTTTAGCTTGGTCGCTCACCTCATCTGGGCAGCTGTTATCCACCCAGTCCTGCCGATGGCGGTCGAAGCCACTGGAGCATCTGATGGGAGAGGAAACAACTGTCAGGCAAATCTTTAGTCTGATAAATAGAGGTTTAGTATTTCATTTCCATAAAGTTGAGGGACTTGCACAGGGTCGATTTAGAAAAGGAGCCAAAAACAAAGTAGCAGAGGCTTTTAGATCTTAATATCAGTCAAGTTCCTACTTTTTAGACCCTGACGGTGTGCTTAACAGTCGAGTCATTTACTGCTCACACCTGATTTATAATGCAGTTCCTTCTCTTTTTTTGCAGTTTTTTGTCTGGGACATTTTTGCCTTTATTTAACAGTAGAGAGAGCTTCTTAGATACGTGTAGTATGTAGGTAGTATAAGCGTATAGGTAGTCTTAATGTATTACAGGCCCCATCAGTCAACCTCTAGTTTATAACTAGTGAAGAACATCCATTATGACTCTTTATAAGACGCATCTATAATGTTTTATGACTGTTGTTAGAGTGTATCAGAAAGCATTATGTGTGTTCATGAGTGCAGTCATGAAGCTTTATAAATGCAACTGCATCCTCTGTGACTCGTCTGTAGAGCCACGTGTTACCTGTTGCTTTGTTAAGATGTTTGACGAGAATCTTTTCCATAATAACAGATGTAAGTGCTATTGGTAATCAATCATTGTACTCGTTGGAAGAGGTTTAACATGACATGTCTCCCAAGCTAGTGGAATGGTTTTAGTGAAAGACATGTTGCCAGACACCTGCACCTCCCACTCTCTGCCTCCCCCTGAGGTCTGAGGATTCAGAGAGGGTGCGGCTTTCTTTCCCTTTCTTTTTTTTTTTAACAGTATGCAGACGTGGGATCTTTAAGGGTGAAGTTCAGTAGGTCATGGGGCCTTGGGATAAGGGTGGTGCTGAGTAATAACCACAAAAAGCAGAGAGTAATCGAGGCGGCAGCGTCTAATCCTCCGTGCTGTAAACGGATCAAAATGATAAATCGCCCACTGGTGAACTCGCCATCATTCTGTCCAGACACAGTCTGGTAGGAAAGGTTAGTATGCAAAGCAAACCCACTCACACTGTGTTCTGTCAGATAAATTTAAAGTGAAAAGCTTTCGGCAAATGATTTGTCACTGCAGGTGGGAGATGTACAGACAAATGCACGAAAAATGACAACAACCTATGAGCGACTGGAAGAATGCAGAAAGGCATGCGGTTTAAAAGCAGCAATGCTCTCTGTGCTTTGTGCTGCCTGGACAATATGAGTCCAGTAGAGTCTTAGACGTTCCCAGCAGGCCCCATTTCTCCAGTGAACATATTGTTATGGTAATGGCTTTATGTGAAGGAGTCCATTTTCATCTTTCTACCTCTCTAATCATCCAATCCCCCCCCCCCCCCCCCTTCCAAAAAAAATTATTCTGCCTCATCTGTTCAATCAGGCGAGACAGATTCCTCCGCTTAATCCTTCACTTTTCCTCGACTGCTTCCCCCCCCGAGAGGGGGAAGGAAGCTGAATGTGACACAATATTACCGAGCAGGTCTAACCTGTCCCTATGGGGAGTTTTGTTTTGTTTCTGCTCAATGGCTTCCATCTCAGCAGCTAGTTGCCATCTAACGCAGTGATCCACGGTGCTTTTAATTAGCAGCGGGCTAAGGTGCTTCATTTGAATATAAATGAACTCATGAGGGAGGATATTTCTCTTCACAGCAGGATGGACAGATTGTATTATTACATCTTGAGATGCCTTTTCAAGATCATTGAAGACTTTGTATTTACACTCTCAAGTATTTTACTTTCATTTATAATCATTACTATTTGCATGCATCTCAACACTGTTTTAATGCTGTTAATCTTTTCAGCAAAAGCCCTTCAATGTATTTACATTCTGTATTTGCCTCTCTTTCAACCGTTAGTGGCGTTCAACTGGCAAAGAGACTGGTCACATCCGCTTATTATTATTGTTTTGTGTCATTTTTAGAACACTTTATAATGTGGTACATACAGTACGTACTAATATACGTACAAACTAAATGTGCTGCTCACACATTAATGCATCAGTGATGATAATCTTATATATATATATATATATATATATATATATATATATATATATATATATATATATATATATATAACAGTGGGCCATTCTGCATATGGTTACTGATAATAATGTACTTTTATGAATGCAGGACTTTTACAAACAGAGTATTTTTACATTCTCGCGTTATTAGATATTAGATAGATAGAAGTAAACAAACGGAATACTTCTTCCAGCCCTGATTGCTCATCAGTGCAACTTAGAAAAGAACGATGATGGTGATTGCGCCATTTCCCAACGTGACAGCATGCAATAACAATCTCCTGGGAGACTAAGACGTATTAGAACTCGATATTTATCTCAGCGAGTTTCTGTCCAGATGTTTTCTTCCGTCTAAACACATCGACGTTGGACTACACAGGCCCATATGGCCCACTGTGGGCTTTATTAACCTGCTTCAGTACCGAACGCACACATCAGCTACAACAAACTGATTTAGGTCAGAAGTGACGCCCTCACCTTCCCGGCGCTTCACTGGGAGAGAAGTTCATTTGGGTTGTTATCTTAAAATGTCAGCGCCTTTCATTAAAAAGGCCGTCCTCCCCTGCTTTTAATGAGCACGTGTTTAAAGCATGTTTAAGGAAGTGGCTGAAGGATACAATGAGGCTGAGCAGTCACATATTAACACAGTTAGAATGCGACACGCATACAGTATGTCTCCATGGCGTCCATAAAGTTGTGAGGGGGGAAAGACACTCGTTCATGTCGCTGCACTGTAAATTAGTTTGTCGAAGGATTTAACAGACAGAACAGAAGCGCTGCACATTTCTCCAGTCAAGCACATTACTCACAGAATAAATGGTGAGTGGTAAAAGATTACTATTCGATGCATGAGGCATTCAAAATGCAGCGGCATACAAGAGAGAAGAGGCGGTGGCTGTCCCGAGTCTCATTTACCCGGACAGCAAACATCTGTACGTTGAAACTTTCTAGAGTTTCAGTCCGTAATTTTTCATTTCACCTCAAACTTTCTCCGTCAAACAAAACAAAACCACCTCACATTTCAGCTGTCAGGACATTCTGGGGAGGGAACGCTAACACTTCTTTAGCAGCTCAAATATTTACTTTCGTTTGAAGTGCACACTGCAGGGAGACAGACAGGAAGGATGAGACAAACAGCGGAGCAGAGGTTGACGGAGCAGGTGTGAGTTGAATGCGTGTTAAAAATGAGCTGCTGTCTCGTCTAAATGGTGAAACTATTCACTGCACTCTAGTGCAATGTAACAGCGATGCTGTAGACAGCGTGATGGAGCAGAAACTATCAGTTGAAAAGTAATGTTGGATGGATTTTATTTCATGTGTTTCTATGTGTATTTAAAGTCATATGGATTCTTTCACTACTTTTTGACATGTCATAGACTAAATAGGAGATTTACAGGTGAATCCCTTGAGAGTAAAAGTATTTAAAAATCCAACCTGTTGAGCCGATGGCACCAGCTGCAGTTGAAGTTGATCTGCGAGGAGATGCACGCGCTACAGCTGGTGAACTGGAGACAGGCTGCAGAGGAGAAAGATCAAAACAGGTCAAACCTCAAACAATTTACACAATCAATAGCTTAATTGACATACAGCCAAGGAAAAGGTCTACGCGCCACATAATGATAAGGAATCCATCGAATAACACAGTCCTGAAGATGTTGCAATAAATTCTTCTTACTGGGTAAAGGCATCATTTCCACGGCAGTGGAATTGGTGATCTTCATCTTCGTCAGCTCCACGCGGTGGTACTCGTAGATTGTCCTCCGCCTAACGTCTGTGTTATGGAGAAAGAAAGAAACCTTCACAAACCTCTCACGTAGAGACACAAAGCTGGGACAAGTGGCCCCTGAAGAAAGATGAAATACAACGGGAGGCAGATTCAGGTCATATAGGACGCTACGGCAGCACTTTATTTCCCCCCCGTCTTTGTGCCCAAACGTCAGGCCACATTTTGGCAATGGACGGCAGCAATTTCCTCTTGGAGACGATATCAATCAGGCCCTGTTGAAAGGCTGCCTTGCTAGTCATCTGTAACAGCAAGTCATCAGCCGGGGAAAGATGGAGCGATTGATTAGATACATCATTGACTCTCATTGCCTCTCTGGGCTTTATAACTCATACAGGCCACTGTAAAATGTGCTGCTTGCTTTTTCTTGGCCATGCATCTTCACTCCTGAGTGGAAATGGAAAGAAAGAGGATGAAATACAGCCTTTGTTAAAGCTGTTATCTAAACATATCTGATAATAACTCCTGTTGCTGTTAATACAGTCGTTATTCTCAACCCTAATTGGATTATTATGTGACTTTCTATATAGGCGTTCCATGAATGAAACAGTAAATCTGTAGAATAAATCACTGAGCTGCACTGCAAGGCGCATTACTCAATACATGGCATTTACTATAGCACGTGTATTTGCTTGACCAATGAGCTACAAAATTGAAATTCAATACAGCAGACTGTGGCTGTGTATCAAAGACAGCAAGCAGTGACTTTCAAGTCTCATTCATCACAGAGTTTTGTAATGTGTTGAAACAGTTTAAAAGTTAAAGGAATAGTTTGACTATTTTGGTAATAAGCTTATTCTCTTAGTAAGATAAGAAGATCGATAGAACTTTCAAGTCTCTCCAGTGAACATGGAGACAGTTAGCGTAGCATAAAGACAGGAAGCAGGAGGAAATATATATATATTATACTATAATATATATATATTATACTATAATATATATGATACAATATTACGTTGTCTTAAATGATAAGAACATACTCCGTTAAATCAAACTATAGTCTTAATCTGATTACTCTGTATTAGTGAGCATGCATGTAAACAGTCAGCTGCATATCATTAAGTAAACTAAAACAGGTCAAATATATAAAAGGTTACTAAAGTTCGTAATTAAATGAGAAAATACTACTTTTCATTTGTCAAGTATTTCATTCACAGCAGTAAACACAAATAGTATTAGTATTTATTTATTGATATATTTAATTGCTCGTTATATATACACAGCGTTATCTAGATATTAAATGACCTATATCAGGATGACTTTCTTTACTTGCTTGAATTAACTTTTGGCTGCGCTGGCTACAGTGTTGTTCTTCTCATGTGATAGGATGTTGTTTCCCTGCAGACCTGCTTGGTTTGATTACACGCAAGACATTTGATCAAAGCAGCAAATGTGAGCCAACAGTCAAACCTGAGAATAAGACCGCCCTTCCTTCCTTTCCCCTCCTCTCCTCCCCTGGTGCCTGACTTCCTGTTGCCTCTAGCAAAGGGATTATCAGGTGCCTAATGACACGGTGGGGGCCAGAGGAAGGTCAGTTCCCCAGCCTGAGGCTGCTGAAGTGTGGGCAGACTGTACAGCCTCGCTGGCTTCTGGTGTGTAAGGTGGAAGGAAACCGCAAATCAGATCAACCACAACATAAACAACGCCTAATGACCATTTAGCTACCTTCCACTGATGCTATCAAACAAAGGCAGATTTGGAAAAGTGTTGAGTCAAATACAAGGGGTCCGTTTACCCGTATTTAAATTAAAACTACATCCAGAAAAGATACTCACACATATTATTGCCCTCTTAAACTATAAAATGTAATGGAAATATGCCTCTGTTTACATATTTGCTTTGATTAAATCTCAATCCCAGGCAGCGTCTTATTGCATAATCATCCATACGGAAGAACTGCATGGAAATCGATGAAAATGCAATGACACGACATCGAGTTAAAGATCGATGGTGTAATGGCAGGCTAGCACTCTGGCAGTGTACCGTTACACAAAATGACAATGTGTTCAATCGACCTCTTTAACCTCATGGTTAAACTCGTGGCTTGTTGATATCTCTAACATATTAAATCACAATGTTTCTTCTTAAAGAGAGAGGAGCTGTGAAAAACCTGAAAATAAAAACGAAGAATGACAACCGTATATAATTAAGGGCTCCCGTCTTGGCATCTTCCTGCAGGGAAATCAAGATTATGACTCCAGATAGAGGCAAGAAGATAGTGAAAATGTCAGAGGTGCTTTTGTCTTAACTTTAAGAATAACTCATAATAATGCATAATGTAGCATTGAGAGAGTGTATTAAAGGCTCTTCACATGTGCTCGTACCTAACCTGTTAATTACACAGCCAGGCCACAAATCTTCTCTCCCATCTCTTTATTTTACCGGATGGCTCTCTCTGCCTGGAGGCTGTAAAATGTTTTATTCAAGCTTTTAATCTGGGGCAAAGCAACACTGGGTTAAAAAAATGTCCCCCTAGTTGCCATGGTTGCCATGCAGTAATTGGCTGCAGAGACACTTAAATTAGTTGAAACACTTCTTCATGGTTCAGCCTGCAGCGGTCATGGCTCTCCTCTCTGTATTTATCTCTGATAAGATTAAGGCTTAATGTTCTCAGGACATGGAAACTTAACAGAAGACATTTTTTAATCCGGCATGACTGTCTTGATATTTTTCCTTCACCAAGATGAACATTAAATGAGATCCGAAGCATTTCAAGACGGAGCCACAGCCACAGCACAACCGTCATTCATTTCAGATAAATAAGCATCTTTATCAACCTGTGTTTCTACTGTATGCAGAGTGCAAGAACAAATGGTGACGTGAGGTCACACTGTAACCACCCTACAAAGAGGGACTGAATCCCCATGAATGACTGAGCTCCTGTAGAGCTCCATGAAAACGGCTGAATCTAGCTTGTTCTAAAAGGTTCGTCCTATCCATCTATCTCCTCTTATTTCTATTATTTGCATCAATATAAGGACGAAGAACCTGTGATATTTCTGAGATAATTTGCTGTCTCCACAGACTCTTGCCATACCTCTCATTTACATACAGCCCTTTGGACTGACAGGTGCAAGATGCAAATACTGCCCTTTTGCTTCAGATGTGAACATGAACCTGTGCACTTTGCAAATATCACCTGCTTGTTGCACAACTAAAAAACAAAGCCTTGTTTTTTTTACAGCGGTTGATTTCTCCACATGTTGCAGCAGAGTGCAAGGGACTGTACTTAGACACATACTCTGCATTTAAAGAGTTTGGTTGGTGTGATTTAGGCTTCCCAAATACCCCAAGAGCAAAAATGTAAGGAATGGATTAAACGGTGCGTTTGTCTGCTCCAACATTAGCTGGGAATTTAACACTCCAGCAACCCCAGCCAACATTACCCGAGATAACGTTACGTTTGCCAAACCCAACGACGAGTGTGAAGGACAAGCAGCCAAATGAGGTAATGTTCTGATCATCAACTGAGCATAACTTTTAGCTTTTAACCATCAAGAGCTTATTTCATTTACAGGATCCTCGTTTTTTAACCAGTCCTCAGAGCTAACATTAGCTTAATTGGTTAGCTAGCTATATTCTGCCGGTCATTTGTGGCAGCAAAATTGATGGTGGCTAGCTAAAATGAGAAGCCTCCTTCTCTTTACAGTTTAAAATTAAGAACCAGTTGTTAATTTGTTTTTACTAAGAATCGTTATATTCAACCATCTCATTGACATACAACCTTTCAGCCAACAAAATCAACAACTAGACATTAGAAGCTGCTTTTGTTCACTTACACTCCTCATCGTTCACGTTCAACACTACAACACCTCAAGTCTCAATCTGCTTTCCTTCAAGATTTCGTCCCTCCATAAGCAAACAACTGCACACACTGGTTTCATCATAATGTGTCAGAGGCATCAAAGACAGCTCGGCGTATGAAGTCTAGGAGGACGGCGCCAACAGGTTACAAGAGACAAATCACTCAGTGCCCACTACAACCTTGTAGAAAGATAGAAAAACATTTCCCTTCAGAAAACACTGCCACTCCGAGGATTGTGTTTCGGATAGTTGTTTTACTCTGAAGCCAGACTGCCCTTCTCACTTTGAAACAAATGCTATCCCAATTTCACACACGCAATCAAAACAGAGTTTAAATGACTGAATAAATCACATCGGACAACTCATTATTGTGGCAGACTTTGAATCTGAGCCCATGAGGGAGGGAGAGAGTGGATAAACCTGTTTGAAGTGTCTCCCCATTGCTCACATTTGCTTTAAATTTAATGGGTCTAAATTGCAGTTACTCCAAAGCGAAAGGGAGAAGCAGATCTGGAGCCGGGTCCACAGCTCTGCCCACTAAGAGGTAGAGCAGTGTTACAGAAGAGGTGGTGACAGTTGGAGCAAAAACCAAACAGACGAGGCTGAGCTCAGAGCGAATGAGGCACAGTTTAAAAAGGGTAAATAAAAAGCTGATGAAACGATGCACAGAGTCGATGAGTCAGCTATATTAAAGATGCTCCATACCTAAAGATGGCGCATTACAAGCAGGCCCAATGGTATGAAATGGTATACACTCTGTCATAATCCGTGAACAAGTGTCCACGTGTAAGCTAGAAAGGGATGTTTGAGACTCACTGGGAATTTGTTGGATCTTGTGGACCACCACGAAGGCATCAGACAGGCCCACCTTCACCGGGTGATTGACAGAGCTGATCTGTGACACCTCAATGGGGATCTGAAAATGGAAGAGGGGGAAATCAATTACCAGAAACATGGTGAGGCCACGTCAGTTTGACAGCACTGACAATTCATACGTTACCATCTCCCATAGGAGGCAGTGTGCAACTTCAATAAGCATATGGCTATCTTCGGTGTTTAGAATAACATTTGTGGTCCAATGAAGTAAAGACATTTAATCTGGAATTTCCATTTTAGACGCTGGAAGGTGAAACTAAACATGAGTATTCAGTGTCTCCGGGATAAATTGAGTAAATTGTAAAGATGGAGCTGAAGCTCAGCTGTTCTAAACACACCTTTTAATCATCAAGGACCATTTAAAAAACTCAGATTACATGTAATGGTCGGGCTTTTTAGACTAATAACAGAAGAGTAATGAAAGCAGCAGACAAAGGAGGATAGGAGAAGCATCCCCGCTATTATAACCGTTATATCATTACTTAGTTATTGCAGTTTCACAATCTTACAGCAGTCTTTGTTGGATAATATTTCTCATTAACACCTCTACGTTTTTTTGTTTTATTTAAAAGACACCTTTGAGACATCTAATAAAAAATTACAAAACGGTAATTTCAAATAATGTTTCAACCAAATCAAGCATATGGAAACAGTATGAGGTCATTAAGGGGTATTTTCTTCAGGAGCGGCCAACATTATTAAAAGTATTATTTTGTTAATCCTGTCGGCGTCACTCTTCTGCATAATGAGTGAAAACACATGGACGTGGGGCTGAAGAGACAGGGGCCTGCAGTAAGTGTTAGAAAGGCATTTAAAAAAAGGTTGGACAGAATAAGAAACGCAGATGTTTGTGCGAGCTGTGCAATTTGGGAGAAATGGAAAGTGAGTCGTATTTTCTGTCGTTCTGTACATACCGCTGTAAGAATGTCAATTTTCCATGAGATGTCTTGCCAAACCCTAAAATATTCTGGTGTAGTTAGAGTAGTTTGGTTTTAATTTAGTTTAAGTTTTCCAAATGTGTCTCAAAAGCCTGGGAAAAATGTGTTTAATTAGTATTTACTCTGATTTGTTAAGTATTATAGTAAATGTTTGATTCATGCATTTTGCTGTAAACAATGAAGGTCTGAAGAGCTAAGTATGAACTGTGTTAAAGCCTGTTTTCTTTCTTTTTTTGTACATAAAAGCACTCTGGATCTGGCTTTAATTAATCTGTGGTGTGTCGTAAGCCCCTGCAGAATGAGCGTAGGTGTGAATAAAACAAATACTGCATTCATTCATCCAGAATGATAAATGGTGTCAGAGAAGTGTAAAACATTGTGTAAAAAAGGACACAAAGACAGAAACACATAGAAAACAGATTTGATAAATGAGTCTTGACCTCTTTGTAGGCAAAAACAATCCTGCCGGTGTTGTGCAGTGTTGCCTGGAAGGTGAAGCTTCCCAGGTTGTAGTTGTCCTGTAGGTGGACATGGTCCCATTGCACCACCAGAGCAGTACCTAAAGTAGAAACAACCACAGCTCATTACCACACGTGTGACTACATAGAGTCACCTATATTACAGGGAGATACATTGATAGCTACTGTCACACTTTGTGTTTCACTGTTTTTAAAATCTCTGCTGTCTCTAGCGTGAAATGAACTGCTGACCGGGCAAAGCCTGAGAATAAGAAGACATCAATGTACCAATCATGTGTGTAAAGCGATATGTTTTTGAGGGATTATTTCCTGGCTGAGTCTTCATTTCCTCCTGTGGGTGTGAGGAGATTGACACTGAAGTGGTGTGAGCACTGATATGAAAACACTCAACGGGCGCAGCATGAAACTGAATCTTTTGAAAAAGAATACAAATCAAGGCGTGTCGGTTGCTGTGATGGATTATGGAGCGCCGGCAATTTTCTCAGCACTAAAAGTTTTTCATACTGTGCCAGAGCGAAGTGAGTTCTGTGAATGACTTCTACTTATAGAATAGGAAAGTGTTTCCAAATACACCGGCTGAGAGCAGTCACCAACCGGGACGCACTACTTTTTAGTCATGTGTGTGTGGTAGGGGTATGTGTGTGTGTGTGTGTGGTATATAATGAGAATTTAATTAGATTTGTGGTGCCAACTGCTTTGAAAATTAAAAAATGACCTGGTTTCTTCCCGTCAACATCTTTCACTCGATCCTTACTTACTGCACAAACTGTTTACAACCAGGTGTGCACATTATCCAGAGAAATAGTTTTCTTTGAGCTGCACAAGTTAAATTCCTTCCACCTTCATTATATTGGGATGACAGCAAAGGTTTAGGAGGAGAATACTTCAAAATAAAACCCCAGAATCAAGAGCTGAAACGATGAGTACCTTATTAGTTGAACTTTAAATTAATTGTTGAAGTAATAATGTAATTATTTATTGAATCAGCAGAATTTTAGTTTTACTTTACGTTCAGACCGGTGCTGTCTGGGCCGGGCTACATGATAAAATATGTTATTTTGTCAAATGTGTAAACTGACCCTTTAAATATGGAAGCACAGACAGGAGCGTTGGACTGATCCTGGTTCAGTTTTTCTCGTGTAACACTGCCAAGCATCTTAGAGACCGCTAGAGGCAGACTGAATAACTGAGCGCATGAATAAATAAGTATGAGAGTAACTTAAAAGCCACGTGCTGTAACTAAATCACGCTCGACCACAAAGAGTCATCATTAAGTGTTGCCTTAATGTGGATAAGTACTAAATTAGCAGCAGACTTGTGGGACCTTCAGCTCTACCCTCCAGACTTCGGGCCTCGCATTACTTTTAGCATCGGTTTGATTTACTGTGGACTTTGGAGAACCTATTGATGTGAAAGCCATTCCCTCCTCCGAGCTGGTCATTTGGCCGTGCGCCAGGCCAATAAAGGTTTGTTAACACAACTAATCAATTTTTCCGTCACATAGCCGGAGCTCTTCCGTCCAAAGTAAAGATAGAGATCTAGACACTTGGGAGAGCAGAGCACTGCCAGTACAGGAAGCCCCATTATGAATTACATGTGGTGTGTATAGAGGGCCTCCGGCATTAGACGTGGATGCTGTGTGTGTTTAGGAAGGAGGTTAAACAGCTTAAGGGAAGTAAATACAGGGCACTCTTTGATGCTGTCTGGCACTATTGTGAGTATTAAAGAGTTGCTGTGTAATGCATTAAAGAGGACAGAGTTTAGGAGAAGGTAGTGGATATCAGAGGGAGGACCAGAGCACTAAATTGCTGCTGCATCTTACTGAGTCAGCACAATTTAAGCCTAATATAAGTCTGCTAAAAATGCATTGAGTTCAGGAGTGGAGGCTAACTGGGGCTTCCTGGCTAAAAATACAGAGTGGGTGGGAGCACACACTGGCCTTGTTTCCAATTCCACTTACAAGCTAAACACGCTGTATGAACTCAAAACAAGCTAATGTAATCTAACTCTGTTACATGTTTACATACATGCGTCTCCTTTCACAAGGAGAAAAATAAATCTGTCTTTGTTGTCTACAACATGCAAAGTAATGCACCTGAGGCTGTTTGTTAAATCATAAGAAATGGCAGAAGAAGAACAATTTCTGCTATTTAGCAGCTTCGTTACAACAATTAGCAATAACAAGCTTACTAGCCGACAACTATCTGTAAACTTGGATTTGTCCTATTTGTGCAAGTGACAAAAAAGTTTCATCACCAGCCACATAAGAATGTTATTTCACCCACACAAATAATTAAGTGTAAAATGTTTGGGTTACATTCTGTAACGGCTCCGTGCATCTTCTGTACGATCGTATGAGTTGACAGATCGTTGGAGCCACAAGATATTGGAAGAACAACAAGCAATTTCAGTTTAACTCAAGCTGTCATCATCTCCAGGGAAGACAAACACTGCGAGGAGCTACTTCCAAATACAACTGCACACGAACATAGTTACGCTTGGGAGGAGTAAGGATTTCATATCCGTCTCCGGGAGACAGATGCATTGATACGTTTTAAATATGCGACTAGAATAATTCTCAAGCCACTGCCTAAGGTTTGACTGGGTATTTGTTTCCTCGGGGCTGATGAACAACCCTTTTTAACATAATAAAGAAGAAATCCTAACAGACGACAGTGTTGCAGCTCCTTCAGGACATAGAAGACTTGAAATTAATCCATGAGTAATGATTAATACATATTTGTCTGGTGCTATGGATGGAAGTAACAGCAGAGTTCTACAGTGTAGTTGTGCTAAACTCTCTAAGGGTCAAACTTGCTAGACAGGCTGTAAGAGGTATTTTTACCTCTGCAGCGCTGTCACCATGGTCCCACTGGCAGACTGTCAGAAGTCTCTCCGGTGCTGAAGCTCTTTCACTCCTCAACCAAACTTCAGGATCGTTTCAACGCACTTGCCAAATTCAAGTCTTAAAAATCCCATGTATTCTTTATTTAGCAGATTCTAACTAACCAAACAACACACAAGTCCCACACTCCTGTTTGCGTGTCCGGAACAAACAATATGTCTCTGCTGTCAACGCGTCATCACTCTCCCACAACACACACCAGTTCTTGCGCTGTAGTCGGCAGGACATTGACTGATGGACCGTGTGTTGAGGAGCATGTGGGCTGAGAATCGATCGGCTGCCAGTTTGGTTCAAGTCTGACGAGCTCCACTGCAGGATGTCACGCGGTTGGTCAGTCACTCTGCTGCAGAGGGATTAATGACTGACATGACGGATAACAACCATCACAGGTGGCAACAGAAAGGAGCAGAGAGTGAGGAAGGGCGTCCATTTAGTTTAATGTGAGTAAGTGGAATTTTACAGAGGAAATGGAGGGTTTCATATAAATCATTTAATGACAGAGACTTCCTACTTTGTGAAGAAATGTCTGAGGATGGCGAATATAGCTTTACTAAGAGCTTCAATTCAAGACACATTTTGTGTGAGTTGAGGGCTGGGCGATATTCATACATGTTGTATTTTGATATATTAATGTTTTGTAAAATAAATATAAAAATAGTGATAGGATAAAATACACAAAACCATTTGCAGCTAATTAAACACCTGACAAAAACAAGGTACATTCATGCGGAAATCCTATATTTGACTTCATCACTGTTGAATCGATTCATTAGTAAGTGCTAAAAACAACGTGTTAGTACATGTATTGTTTGTTTCCCACTGGATCTAATGTGTTGCGTGCAGCACTGGGCACGTCTGCGATCCCAAATCCCAGATCCCAATTACCGCAGCAAATGCTGGATTCGTTTCAGTTTCAGTGTTTTCTGGAGCTTGTTACCGCACAGCTGGCCGTGGGAGACCAACTTTGACGGCTTGTTGGAGCAAAAGTGTCAATGTGTGCCTCCCAGTACACACCTTATACACAGTGAGGTTGAAAATAAAATGAAGTAGTAAACTGCCGTTACCGTTGTCAAAGTAGATGACGGTAGAGTTTCTGGAGACACTGGGGTCAAAGTTCGCCATGAGAGGAGCGATGTACTGTGTCGCTGTTAGCATCCGGTGGACCACGTCCCCCGTGTAGATGAACCCTGAGGAAGAAACAGAGACAGGCTCTTAGCATCATCAATGTGTCATTTATAGTGTTGTACCTGTAAGTGTTTAACGTGGGCTTATCCTTAAGCATCTCGTAAAAACAAGCATCAATCTTCGGTCCCTCCATCCCTACGTTTCCTTCCTCTGTTATAAGATACTGTGTGTTTCAGGAAGACTACAAGTCTGCCCTGCAGTCCAAAGCTGTTAAAAGCTTCTCATTAACCCACAACCACCACTTCCCTCTCCGTCTCTGGCCTCTTGCTGCAGGCTGCTGCAGCTTAGCGCTATTATGTTTTATCAAAAACAGAAGGGCAAATCTGTGGCGCTTCAAGAGAAAATATGCCGAGTGAGCGGTAAATGGGTTATTGTCCTTCTATTTACTCTCCTAGTGTACTCCTCATCATCCTCAAGTGTGTGTGTTTTTACTCTCCGTCATCAATCATGGATGCTAATGGAGATACCATGACAACAAAACAGAATTATGTTAACTTTTCCAATGTTTGCGTCCCTTCAACAAGACACAAATAGATGTCTCCGCAGAGAGGGAGTCAACACAAACTAGAGCTACAGGCATTTAGCAGCCTGTAAACATGGTTATTAATGGAGTCCAGGAAAGGGGGAATACGCCCACTATTCATCACGGGGGAACAGTCTGTGCACTCATGACAGCAGAATCAAACGGCGTCTTAATTTCCCTGCTGACGGCAAAGTTTAGCAAAGTCAGCTGCTATTTAAAGATTTATTTAAAGGGAAAAAAGCTTTTGTTACTCCCTCCCAAAAACAAACCCTGACATGTAACCTTTAAATCACATCTTACTCATCTTACTTGTGTACTGCATCTCCCATGTTTACAGTCTCTGGTCTGAGCTCAGCTCAGCGGCTGCTGGCTGACGCTTAGACCTACTCTTTTTAAATCAGTGCTGGACATGGAAAGTCACTAACAAATGAAAAATGATGAAAAAGTCCTTCACCTAACTTGGTTTTTAGGTTCAACAAGTTTTCAAGTATGTACTGAATATGACAAAGACAATCATCAATACAACCCAGAGTAAGAAATCATTCTGTTTTGAAGGGACCTCGTTGCTTTGTTGGTGAATTTCAATAGAAATACAATATATAAAGTATCTGCCGGGAGGCATCGAGGGGGAAAACCCTCAGAAAAGAGGATTTTTGGGAAAAGTCTCATTGAGGACAGGGCCATAAACCTTCATTTCATGCCACCATATGTCTTCTCATACAGAAGGCTGGCTATAAAAAGACATGCATCACTTTGGATCCAGGCGCAGAGCATATCCTAAGGGGAATCAATCTTTCCCTAAAGACCTCCCAGCTCTGAATTACCTCTCTATAGAGAACTGTCAGCGCACACACAGTGAGAAGAAGAGCTGGGAGAAAAGATGGGAGTGAGATGTGCTTTTATTGTGAAGTCCTGACTGTAGAGAACTCCGCCTGGAGTCAATACACATAGTGCCTACTCGCATAGTTGAAGCAATAGTTTGAAACATTAACAAATATTTACAGGCTGTAAGACGGGTATGGGTGTTCTTTGTGCTTGCAGAACATGAACACAGCAGCAGATGAAAGCATGTTATGTCATGGTAAATGATGGTGAAGAGGCAGGGTTGTTTAGGCTGCCTGCCTCAATTAAGGTAAACATAATGCCCTTGTGAAACTGGCTGCATGTTGCTGCGTCTGCACTTTCCTTTATCTGATTGTAAAGCGGCGCATATCAACTCACTCTTTATCTCTTTCACTCTTTCTTTGTACTATTTCTCTTTTCACTTTCAACCTGTAGAAAGCTTAGAAATGCCCCAACCAAAACACACACACACACACACACACACACACACACACACACACACACACGAAGGATTTTACTTCTGCTCTCTACCAGCAATCTCCTGAAAACACAAAAGGACTTATTTGACAGTCCAAAGAAAATGAGACAGCCTCTCAATACACTAAAGAGGTGAGAGCCACGGGGCGCTCAATAGAGAGGCAATTCATCCATTATGGCCGTCACTTACAGCGGAGGGAGTCTGGACTGAGGAGGAGGGGAACCTGGAGAACAGCACATATACAAGGAGAGGAGAAATAATGGAGAGCAGTTTGAGGCGGAGGAATAGGTTTTAGGAAGGTGGGATGGAGCAAGATCATTCTTTCCAAGTTCTGTTTATATTTGCTGCCATCCAAAAGTGCTGGCCCGTGTATATCCAAGAAAAATATGAGCGGGAATTAGCAGACCCACCAGACTAAAGCTTCACTTTACTGGACATTGTGTTTAGACAAGGTCTTTGTTCCTTTGTACTGAGCTGCGTTTCGTTTCCCGTCTCGTTGATCATCCTGTGATCCTTCAGATGTATCTTGCAGCCCTTTAAAGGCTTCTGGGATCCACTGCACAGGACATGTGGGAAGTGAAGTGCCTTCATGTGCTCCTTTACTCGCCTCACACATGTAATGCATCTGGTGCCTTACGTATTATATAAAGGCTTGTGATCACTAGTTGGCTGGATAACTATATATGCGAGTTGATAAAATGTTCTCATTTGTTTTGTGAATCCATGTTTTGGTTGTTAAGTGTGACAGCTGGCCCAGTAAACAGCATGCCACAGCTGGATATCAGTCGACACAGCTGGCGGCGGTCGGATCATATATCATCACTGGTATTCACAGCCTTTACACGTCGAGCCGTCCACTCCACACACACTACTCAACACATGTCAGTTCATTATAGCACCTGCAGCATGCTGAGTCACTGTAACGTCCCTGTAACGTCATGTAGTTTTATAAAGATATAAAATAGATAAAAGGAAGCAAATGTGTGGGGGATTCAAACAATGTAAAAGTTGATTTGTATTTTAAACGGGTTGAAATCATGTGGCAGATTGTTTCCACTTAAATTAAACAAGTACATAGAATTCAATCACAGACAAGCTTACGATGGACTTTGGTCTACTCTATTTACTGCATGCAAAAACCATTAAAGTATACTTTATATGTTTGTCACGGCTGCACGCCAACCCCGTCTCGTCGTTAAAGAACTGGCTGCTGGACTGTTTGGAAAGTAAGTGAAACTCTGAAAATACAAAAGTAAGTGTAATTGTAACTCTGCTGCTGCATGTTTCATCAGTTCACTAATTATTTTTTCCTTTAGAGTTTCAGCATGGGTTGCAATAATAATATTTGCCAAAGTTAAAACAGAGACTTCCTGGCAGCAATAAAAACCGAGGAGAAAAGACGGTCCATTGGGGAGAGGGGGACGAGCTGTCTGACACGGAGGGATATGAGGAGGGAGTCTCGGAGACAAAGCTCCAGAGGCCTGCGAGAAGCAGATAGCCGCCTCATCCTCCTCCTCCGTCTCATCCCTCCATCTCTGTCTGGAGGAATGCAAATTCTTGTTATCTCCTCTCTCGTAGCGTCTGAGCCCGTCCATTCCTCCACACCATCTTCCAATTTTTCAACTTTGCCACTGACGGAGGATCAAGTGGGGAAAATGACACGGTGGCGATAATGACGATAAGACACGGCAGATTCTTTTTAATGTTATTATTCCAACGGCAGTTAAACGCAGCGCAACATCTCTGAAATAGTTGGGTAAGAGCAAGGATTTAGTCTTTGATGTGATAATAGCTGGTTGGGGTGTTGTGGTTTCGCCGTCAAGACTCAAGTGGAAAATTGCTTTGCACACTCTGGCAAACACGTCTGCTGCGTCACGTGTCAAACCCCCACACACACACACACACACATTTCCTCATACCCCCACCTCCTTATCCATGTCTATCAGTGTGCGCTGGGCCACTTGGCACAGGGTCTCGTGTTTCCAGTCCAAATCCATCGGTCTGGTTTCTCTTCCAGTTAAGTCTGGTGAGGAGTTACCGGTGCTGAGCGTTGGGAGTGGTTTGTTTATTTTCTCCCCCAGTCTCTAGCAGACTATCCCGCGGAGGTGGGAGCGGTAAATGTTCTTGTATCAGGCTCACTGCTTGGCGGTGGCGGTTTTGTGCCGTGGTTTTGTGCCAGAGAAGACTTCTTAAGAAATAACTCATCGTGTGATTATTTTCTGTATTCAGGAGGGATACGTCTTTGTATGTCCGCGCCACACTCACTCACAGACCCCACCGAGCATCAGAAACACTCCCTTTTCTTCTACATCTCAGAAGTGCCACTGCACTCCCAGACTTTATAAACCGTACAGCATTCCACCCTAAACCCAGCAGCAATGACTGTGTGTGTACACTCAAGCACATGCAGTATATCCAATAACAACACTAATGACTACTATTGAGAGAACAGAGTCCAACAACAGTGTTCACTTACCACCAGTCGCCACGGTGATTTCACGCAGGAAATGTCCATAAAAAGGGAAATCGAAGGACAGATTAACTCTCTGTGAGGGGAAAAACAGACAGATGACCCCGGTCAGAAAGGGGGGAGGATCAGACAAGAGAATATTCTCTTCTTAAAAACAACAAGAGGAAGATATGGGAAGAAAATACAGAGTCTGTACTTCATGGGACAATCACTGTTCATGTCTAGGTCAAGGAGTGAGGAGTCAAGCAATAGTGGCATTTCTAATAGCCTGAATGGTTAATGCACATTTACATATACTTTATCAGTAAATCTCTATTACATAGAAACCCATTAGTACTAATAAAAAAAGAAAATGTCATTGCTTACAAATGACAGATGTTAAATGTATGAGATACTAAGTCAAAGTGATTAAGTATTAACATACCAATGTGGTAATAACTTCTGTCTTTTTAATTCTTTACACAAACGTGTCCATGTGCTTTAATTCTGTCATTTTTCATGCAACACTATGAACGTCGAGTCTGCTCTCTCAAGGACGGCCACCAGTGGTGGTTTGGGAAAACTATAAACACATTTGATTTGACAAACTGGTTCTGTAAGTCAAAATGATGACATATGTTAAAATGTTGGACTCACACTTAGATATAATATATCATATATTCATCTTAGACTTAGGAGCTCATAATATTTAATTACCAATAGTATTATTCCTAACTTCTTCTGTTTTGTTTTGTTTCCTGGCAGAAACGGGCTTCCATACTTTTATACATACAAACTGTTGATGGCAATTAACACATATTGAAAATGGCTTCTTAAGCATATTACCACAAATGATAGGTTATGCATTCATTATTGAATCCCTGAACTGAATATGCTGCAGTCACATTGTCCCACTGCCAGAAAGCGTTACGCTTATAGACAGTCCACAGTAAACATGCAGCTACATGATCCTAAATTATGCCGGGGGGAGTAATCCTGTGGCAAACCACACTGAATCTCACAGACTCTACAGCCAATCCAGAGCTTAACTTTCCTACAATCCTATGATGAAGTTCACCTCGGCGGCTGTGTTGTGTTTTACAACCTTATTGGCCAATTCCTTTTCAGTGTCTGGGGCCAAAGCGCTGGCGGGCAGCAGTGCCAGGAGGGAACATGATGGAAGCTTTCTCCAATCCTGCTCCAGCACAGTTTCATGCAGTTTATCAGAACTTTAACTGCCATCGTAAACAAAACTCTATTTGTTTAAAAATGTGACACAGTGGCAAAATTTCAGCACAGATGGATTTTCTTGCTCTGCAATCTCACAATGAAATCATGCTGGCGAGATTTCCATATCTCTGTTTTGACTATGCATTCCCTGGCTGGCCATTGAACTGGGAAATTGAGAAAACCTCCCATATCCGTCTTATGCTGTCTGCAAGAAAAGCCTCGCCTCTTAGTCGAGCTGTTCTGTGGCTACGAAGAATAGCTTGCCTCAGATTGTTTGGTTCAATCCATCATTACATGACTGAGGGTACAGGAGCAGAATGCACAATGTGGGACTCTATTCTATCTCTTCGCCAGCTATTGTTCACCCTGCTCTCTCTATTTAAAGTCTGTGACTGCCCTGCTGCCACGCTGCTCCGTCTCTCCGGTCAGTCTGCTGCGGCCTTGTGTGACCTCATCAGTATGCACCTCACACGGGTCACCTGCTTGTGCAGAGGTGGAGCGAGGGGAGCTTTTAAAACTTCACTGCAGAGATTTCTTCACAGTATAATATACTGTACTATAGTAAGAATCTATCGCGTCTAGTTGTTAATGAACATAATAGTCGTAGCTTTAGTCGACAACATCTTCACATATAAAACTGCAGCTAAGCTAACAGCCCCCCAGGTTTGGATACATTTAAATACATTTTACATTCATAAAAACATCAGACACCAAATCCAAACCAAGTTACAAGTTTAAATGCTCAGTTTTAAATCTCCTTTCATGCCGTCTTTAACTCACCGCTGCTTGTCTGTGTGTGTTGGACAGAATCCCGTGGATCTTCACTTTGTCCTTGTCCATCTGGTCCACATCTACCCACAAGTCCTTGCTCATCGAATCCGACGGGTTGTATGTTTTTGATGTGTAGTAGTTGTGATCTGTATCCTGCTGCGGGAGTGAAGAAACAAAAATGTACTCTGTGAGTTCACGTACGAGATAAAGATGTGAAGAAACACAACAGAAGTTATTTAAAGGAATGTAATTCAGCTCGCAGGAGGAAGTAGATATCGCCGTGTTGCTCTGTGAATTAAGCCGATGGATTCTTTGCCCTCATTATAAAGTGCACAGAATATATAAGCACATATTTATAAACAGACATCCTGTGAGCCTAAATTAAATTCAAAGCAATATAATAGACTGTAGCTGCAATTTCTAAAAACAATTTAAACTTCTACAGAGAGAAAACATACAGTACACATATGGAAAATCAATGAGTGTTATTTAAATTTAGCTGCGGAACAAAGCACTGGCTAAATTTGATGCAATTATTTCCACTATGTGTGCATTCTCTCCGTCCTTTCATTCAACTCTGTGGTTTTCACAAGGGCACAATCTGCACACAAAGAGGTTCTAATGCGTACTAATCAAATTAAAACACAAAGAAGCCAATCAACTTCTTCAACTTCAGACTGCACAGTCAGGATTGCCTTTTATAACAGAAACATTCATGGACTTTTATAAGCCATGTGGTAGCGGCCTGTCTGCTTTTATTGCTTCCTGTACAGAATTAGGAAGAATGTTTGTGTCTTGCGCTTCCTATTGCTCGTCTTTTCCCCTGCGGCTCTAATGAGAAACCATACAGCTGTGTCTTTGATCTAAACACTGTTAAAGTTAATGTTCTGCTGGATGGGGAGTCGGGGGAAGTGTACACTATACGTCTGACTGTGATCTCACTAATAAGAACTCACACAGCTCTGTGCCTACGTTGATATTTGGGGTGGTGTCATTATGAGCTACTTCGCTTTGATTGTCAAAAGGCCAGGAGACAAACATTAATAAAAGTTTAAGCCTTCATTTTGCTTCAAGGATTCATATTTCCCTCAGAGGGTTATAATCTAATATCTTTACTCAAAACTCAGCCTGGAATACAGGCTTAGCGACGCCTCTGTGGGATTGATAGACATCAAAATTCCAAGTGGATTTCAGCCATGTAGGTGGTGTTACTATTCATCAATTTGTACATTCAAACCAGAAGCCTTTCATCACAGCTTAAAGTGCAGACAAATCATGTCAGGGGATAAAGAGCCCCTCCTGGAAGCCTTAGTCAGCACATTACTTTCAGAACAGAAAACAAGGGCACTTGTAGGAAGCGTAGACACAAATGCACGGCTGTACGGTTTGCTCCTAATCAGCACAAGATGTTTTTCAGTCTTGTGGAGAGGGATCGAGGGAGACGGAGGCTCCTCAGGAGGTGAGAGGGGCCAGTGACGGGTGGCCATCGTCCAGCTGGGTGTAGGTGGACATGAAGCTGTGAGCTGTGAGAGTACAGGCTCCTGGGCCAGAGAAACAGTCTCACACACAGAAATACACAATTATATAGAGAGTTTTGGTGGGAGGTTGTGGGAGGAAGGTACTGTCTGTTTCTGTTCAACCAGTGAAGTGTGATACTGGATATTGAAGTGTGAAAATACAAACATGGTGTCAAATTTGCTACTGCGCTTTTTTAGCACCGTCGACTAGAACAGGTGGTTGAGAACAGAAACTATGTCTCTCTAAATACATTTACAAAACAGAGAATCATTATAATGCATTACAAACTCAAACTCAAATGTTGATCACACATTAACCAAACCAACAAAATAGGTTTCTCAAATAGGAATCACCGCAACGGCGAGAGGTCCTTGAGCATACGGTCATAAATGTGCACAAATAAATCAGTGATGTTTCTGATGTCATCGGAGCTTCGGCTCTTTCACATCATACTCTCTGCCCAGGCGACCCAGCAGAAAGTGATCAGACCCCTGGTTGAGTCCAGCTGGAAACGACTAACTACTTCTCACCCAGGGCTTTTTTCTCTTCAGCTACAGCCATGTAGAGGCTCTTTCTGCTGCGCTGGTGCTCCCTCGAATGGCTCTCCTCCTCTTTTGTCCATCAATTCCCAGTGTGCTGAGGGCTCTGGCCAGTAAACCCACAGCAACTCCTCCACATCCAACCTCTATCGGCAGACACTTGCCCTTCCATCCTTACTGTATTGTAAAGGTATATGGGGGGTACACACAATGCTAAAAGGGCTAAATTCCAATTGAACCTCAGAGACAAAAGAAAGCTCAAAGGAGGCTAATGGAAAATAGGTAGCCACATGATGAACAAGTGAGAGGACTGTGACCCCGCTCCTGCCCCCTTTTTCATCTGCCCATCATAAACCCGAAAGAGATGGAGAAAACAAATAATGGACCATGTTCTGTCTCTTGAGCACAAAAACAAACTGTACAAAAGATTCATATATCTTGTGTCTGAGGCTTTTACTCAAGCTGCCCACCACATTAATATTGCATTATACTGAGACCTGAATATCTTGTTTTCAATTCTGAATGCTCCAACTATACAGGGGAGACCCTGGTGCCACACACACACACACACACACACACACACACACATTTAAAAGGATGCTATCACTCATGTGTGCAGTTTCTCATCAGCTGATAATGCCTGTGATCCATTATTCATTGTTCCGCTCTGTCTCCTGCCAGTCGTAGCAGCTTGATGGTACTGGTGGTGGCGTGTGTTGAAACCCGACAATATGAGCCTCTACACTGGTCTGTGCAGCACCGGCCGATTTCTAAATCCTTTTAACAGTAGTGTGGATACTAAAGTGGAAAACATTCTAAAAACCTGACGTGCATAAATTCATTTTCACTCGGGTATTTGAAATATTGAGCATCTCAAGTATAATTCAATCTTTTACTATTACTATTTAAAATGCTCCAGAAAGGCTAGGACCAGGAGGCTCTTCAAATGTCAGTGTGGGATTGTTTGAAAAACAATGAAAGTATGTAGAGAATAAAGTGAATAGGTAATAATAATAATAATAAATTGTATTTATAAAGCGCCTTTCAAAGCTAAAAGCAATCTCAAGGTGCTAATAGTCTAGTAGTAGTAGTGGAGGTGACTCCAAGCGACTGATATATAATTTAAGTATCCTTCGACGCTGGTTGATAATCTCATGAATTGGATTTGCAAGCTGTCTGATGGGTACAAGCACAATGTGGTTGTATTCTAAAGTGAGGCTCAAGGACGGAGAGGGTCACAATTTATTCACAAACTCATTTCTTTTTTCCTGTCGCAGCTAATCTAAAGAACCCACTTTGAAAAGCCTTCAACCCTAACACCAGAGGATGATTCTCAGTCAGACACTGAAGTTCAAACAACCACAGGTTGATCTGTAGAGCAGCCCCCGAGATGTAGCAACACAAAAAAAGTCTCTCTTTCGAAACATATTATCCTCTAGGAACCTTTTAACAAACAAAGGAAATAAATAACTCATTTACATTCACTGCAGGTTCTGAATATAGAGCATGGAATGGATAAAAGCAGCACTGGGAATCAAGAGAAGTAATGACAATTAGCAAGCCTCGCTGCTTGCTGCCTTCGCTGCGTGAATTCTCTCCCTTAAGAAACTCAGAAGTAAACAGTGAGCGTAGTGAAGCATGTAACCCCCAAAGAGTCCCACACATCCAATAACAACAAGAAACCACAATCTTATTATTACATATCAAAGCAAGCTATACAACCCCAACACCAGGTCTGCTTTTAGTGGCAACCTGACACGTCTCACATCGGTTAAATTCTCAGGACACTCTGTACTTTACTATAAACAGCCAGGCGTGAAAATGTACACATTACTTCAGAGGGAACATGAGCGGTTGTATGTCTCTCTTGGTTTCACTTGTGGTGCCATTAGGCTATATGATCCAGGATTTGCTAAATGGAGAAGGTTGGTTTGTACGATTTATTATCCAACTGGCTGCCGTACGTGTATTTGTGTGGTTTGTTTATGAAGATAAGATTTAAAATAGTGCCACCCGACAGCTGAAAGTTACCTCTAAAAGTAGTTTAGAAAAGAGGTCAGGACCCCATGTTGGCCCGCTTATCATATGTAGAATAAGCGGGTGTATCAGGTCCAAAAATAGCACTTCTAAAAATCTAATCTAAGAAGTCCAGTGGTAGTGATAAACCAGGAGTTTTTAGTGTCCGAGATGCAACAAAACAGTTTGAAATGCAACAGTGTGAGAGTGTCTTATACATTAAGGTTAATTTTCTTACTTAATGTGCGTTTGGTGTCAAATAAATCCTTAAATATAAACATTTGAAATATGTCACCATGTGCATTTAATCTCTCTATGATCATAACATTATGCAACACATACTGTCATGTAACGGCGGGAGTTATGAAATGTTTGTCATGTCCGTTACTGACAGCATGTCTGGACTAGCACAAGCCGTTTATAGAAAAAGTGAGTAGATTTGGCTTGAATTCAGCGACACCGACTTGTTCCCACAGTTTGTTTGTTCTTTAGTTAACCTCATCTGAAGATGTTTAATCTGATAACTAACACAGTGAGTCGCAGACATTCAGGGCGTCAGCCTGTCTGCTGTTAAGGCTACTGTTATAAACCTGCTTGTCTGCGTGAGATGAATCTTTTGTTGGAAACTCGTGTTGTGGCACCAGTTAACCAAAACACAGACTGACCTCGAAGCCAAGACGATGAAGGAAATGGAGAGCTTCCTTCACTTCTAATACAGTGGACACATGTTTTATTGAAATTAAAAAATAATTAGTTTTCCTTATTCTCACACATATCTGGCCAAACATAAGTTGTGCGACTTTAATGGAATCTTCACTTTTGTTTTGAGATAGATGAGAAGATCGATACACCTCTTAATGTTCGGTAAATATAAAGCTGGAGCCAGCAGTCAGTTAGCTTAGCTTAGCACAAAAACAAGGAAACAAGCAGAAAAGCTAGCCTGGCCATGTCCAAAGGTAAAGAATCCAACTAAAAGCACTTCTAAAGCGCACTAACACAGTAAAAGTGTTTAAAAGAGAAGCAGCAGTTAGCTGTTTCCCCCTGTTTGTAGTCATTGTGCTAAGCTAAGCAGCTGTTGGCTGTCGTTTCATAATGAAAGGACAGATATGAGAGTAGTGTCAATCTCCTCATCTTACTCTTGGCAAGAAAGTAAATAAGTGTGTTTTACAAAATGTCTAACAAGACTTTTCTGCAGCTGTGATCGTCTTAAAAATCAGTAATTAAGATGAGTTTTTGTAAAAACCTATGAAAATGCGATGATATACGGCTTTGTGAACGTGTCTAAGTGTACATATTCCCTTCAGGTGGGCGCACCGTCCCTCCTCTGTCTCGCTCAGTTAAAGCTCCTTCAGATCAGAGGAGACCGTCATTAAAACCCATTCAGCTCACTGCTGGGTGGAAGATTTCAGCTCAGCGTCTACAGCGTCTGAATATGAAGGCTTTTCTCACGTCAACAAAGTGTTGGCAGCAGGTGAGGAAATGTGTGTGTACTGTATGTGGGTTGAGTAATGACAGGAAGACTGACGCGGTGTTTGTGCTGTGGACTGCTTTTCCATTTGGCAACAGCAAATGAGCCTCTGAGAGCGAAAAAACAATGAGTGTGTCAAATGTGTCCCTGCATGAATTTTGTATGTGCGCGTACGCGAGCGCGTGAATGATTACAGCTGACGATCAAAGCTCCCTCCCTCACTCCTCGCTGAGAGACTGAGGCTGAGAACCTGAGATGATTAGAAGCCACAGGAAAACTTAACGAGCTGTCTAAGGCCCAGGCGGCCGCCATCATTATGACTGAACGCCTCGATGCTGTGCGCAGGCTATGGCGCCATAACAAGGGGACACCTTTCATTTACATAGACACAAACACGGGCAATCTCCAGCAGCTCTACTAACCCCTTGGAACTGAGGGAGGTCGGGTTAATTTCCTGTTCTGGTCTCTCAGAGGTCAAATTTAAGAGGATCCAGCCCCATGAAGACGGTAGATGAACACCTGAGGGCTGAGCTTAATTTGATATAAAGTATTAATCCTCAATACCCCTCCTAGTCTTCTTTTTCATTACTAAACATCCACGGTACCAGGGGGATTTATAATTGCTCCAGGGAAGCAACCGAAGAGTATTTTTAGGTTCAGCTCAACAGAGGACTTTTATCGATTTATTCTCTTTATATTAGTTGGCTCGTGTGGAGCTGCACTTCTCAACTGAGTCACAATGAAGTCTGAATTCATTCGATGGGAAGATGATGATGGCAAACTTCAATTCCATTAACTAATGGGATTCGACCCCAATCACTTACATACATTTTATTCTACTTTGTAAAAACTAAATATAGCATTGCATACAATTCCATTTTATCATTGATATATCATATAACACAAAGCTTGAACATAAGACTTTGGACTCAAGTCCCTCTATTATTATAATTCATGTTGCATGACTTTGTTTATCATAACATGAGGCAATGATCCACTAAAATAACTGACCAGACAAAGCCAAGATCCTAGAAGTAGTTAAACACTACTTACGCAAACTTTGTAATGACAGAGTCATAACCTCTCCAACCCGAACAGGTGCAACAAATAAAAACATCAGATAAATGTCACTTGAGGACAGTCTGTAGGCCTACATTATCACACAGCCCTCAGATGAGGTCAAATAAGTGAAAACACATGTGTGGGTGGACCATGCAGGGCTTTTAATGCTGCCATATAACAGAATTAAACAGGTGATTTACTGTAACTGTGCACCCCTTTGAAATTGGGAGACTTGAAAGAGATGGCTTAAATAAAATAAACAGTCAAAATCAATGCAGCAGAAGCAGAGAAACCCCGACTTAAACTTACTTGTATGGGTCAAACTCCAAAACCACTGCACTGCATGCTACACTTCCCATAATGCAACTGGATAGTCTTCCATTGAGCTGCACCTCCAGTTTGTAACACAGACTTTAGACCCCCAGAGCCACAGAAATTACAAACATTATTTAAAAAATGTTTTTGATTTTAGTAAAAAACACAAAATGACACACAGTTACAGGTATTTCTGTCATAACCTTGGTGTGTTGCAGCACCTACCTCTATCTGGGAGCTGTTGTCCGTTTCCTCTGCAGACAGCAGGCCTGGGAAGCCCTCGGGCTCCCCCTGCTCAGGATCCTGGTCCTGCTCCTGACTGGCCCTGTTGCTGTCCATGTTGCGAGGTTTTGGGGGAAGCCATCTCCTCCACCGGTGACTGTACAGCTTCACGTCCACTGCTGCTTCCTCATCTCCTGCCTGCCCCTGTATGTATGAGTAAGAGACCCCTAGGGAGAAAGGAAAACAAAGTGAGTACAAAAAGAAAACGTCAGTGTAGCGCATGGCCCAAAGCCAAATCACCTTAAAGTTGTAATTGCATGTCGATAAATATAAAGTATATGTCACCACAAATACATACATTTACAAACTAATTAACTTTATGGAACCAACACAAATCTGTGTTAGCTGTTAGCTATTAGCTGTTAGCTATTAGCTGTTAGCTATTAGCTATTAGCTGTTAGCTATTAGCTGTTAGCTATTAGCTGTTAGCTGTTAGCTGTTAGCAGCCGCTATCAGGAGAGCACTTGACTTATATTAAGGTGCGTTCAGGGCGTTATTGGGTGAATGTAAAATATAACGTTTTAATGTGGTGGGTTCAATGTAGTCTTGTAAAATTTTATTTCTGGCGAGAAACCTTTTCAAGTTTACAGTTGTTTGAAGGATATGTTTTCAAAGCATTATAAAACAGATATTGGAGATGGAAGTATGACCTGTTGAACTTACTAACAAAAATTATTATTATTCAAACGAAAGGATTGTATGGTATATATTGTTTTGTTTTTTATCGTAGTTTTGAATCAGTATCGAGAATCTTTGAATTTCAATGGTATTGGTATCGTGAGTTTTAGAATTAAATGGGACACCACTAAGGGAATAGTCAAATAACAACGACAGGGACTAATAAAGCCATTAATCTTGTGTTGATCCCATAACTCAACTGTCTTTACAGACTTTTCTCATTGCTCGAGGGAGAAATCTCAGATGCACATTAGCAATGACTCAGCAGCCATCACACAGACCAGTGGGCCACAGTCATACACAATCATCCCTATCCCTGAGTTTGAAATGAGACGCCGGCGACAGGTGAAAAATGGTTCTGTGTTAATGTAAACACTGACTCGATTAAACAAGCCCGAGATAGACAGCTGGATCGCCGGTGAAATCTGCTGTGTCATTATAGGAAACGATTTTTCTGAATTGAAATGAGTCAGAAAAAGGAAGAAAAGGACATAAAACAGAATTTCTAGAGTTCTGTCCATCCTTTCAGAGGTGGAAACATCTTACAAGCAATGTACTGCATACAGTATATTATGCAAGATAATTTAATAACAATGGTCAGTCATTCAGAAAGTGAAAAGGAGTTAAAACACAAGGTGTTATGTGCCCTAGTCCACGTATTTTAGAGTAAAATGTACATTAGAAACCACTGTAACCAAGCCTTCCAAAGTATTACGGTACAAGATGCCTAATTAGTCCTGTTTCTACTGTTTCTACCTTACTATTCTTGACACTTGAGGACTAGTTGCTTTCTGGACTAATAATCAGTTATTTCTCTAATAAAAACACAAGTCACCAGAATTTAATTTGATCCATGTAATGTTGACAAATCATAGCATAACTTTTTATCGACAGAACAGTTTGTGGGTTTTACAGTCAGTACAATTACTCAAGTACTGTATTTAAGTACAATTTTGAGGTACCTTTTGTACTACATTTATTTGACAGCTGGAGTTTTTTACAAAGAAAACATACGATCAATTTACAAAATATGATACTGTGCTGTAGAATAAACTATCCAACAGCATATAAAGTACTTCAAATGTGTTCACCAGAAATAATAATAATAATAATGGCTCTCTGAAAGGGACCAACAAGTGCTTTTACTACATTTGTACTTTATAGAAGTGAAATCTTAAATGTAAGATGTGGTGTTGTTACTTTTTCATAAGTAAAAGAGTACATCTGCTGCCTTTAAGCAGGAGTTAACATACTCTATGTCACGACTCCAATGCAAAGGCTACAGAATCCTGCCTACCAGTGCAATAAATATACATGACAAACGCTAAACCTGGCAAAGAATGCATGTTCTCCTCTTGCTTACATGGGTTTCCGCAACTCAAATGGCGTGTAGGTATGAATGAGAGCAGGAAGAGATGTGTTTATCTGTCTGTCCTGTGATGGACTCCAGACTTGTTTCCCTGCCTTCAGGCTAATGCTTGGATAAGCTCCTGCTCCCCGTGACTCTAATAGGATTAAGCGGTTAAAGACAATTGGTAATAAACTTAATTTTTATAGCACTCATCCAAACACTAAGTTTACAAAGTGCTCGCATGCCGTTGCAGTGATGTAAATTGTTTTGGACTTGGGAAAGAAAATACTTCTGATTCCTCTACTATTACTGAAGTTTCTTTTTTATGAGACAGAGGTCACTGGGTTTAACTAGCAGAGCGCGTTTTCCACTCCTTCCCCGTCTTCGCTCAAATTTCTTCCTCGTGTCTCCTCCTCTTTCTGGGCCCCCGACCAGTGGTTCTCATGAGACGAGGAGAGAGCAAGTGGAGGGGCTTCAGATGCTAATTTCCCCAAAAGTGGAAGCTGACAGATTCACTTCATAATGAGCATCGGCAAAGCGAGAAGCAAAGAGACCAATCTGCTTGATGGATGTTGGTGTACCTTGGAAGAAATGAACTGAGCAGAAGACACAAGCACAGAGTATAAAAAAGGGCTGAGTGCATTTATCAGCTAATTGTTATTGGAGCCAAATTAAAAACAATTAAAAGTTAGTGCTCATCTTCAATTAGTAATTTTAAAGAACACAAGCCAAGCCAGAAATCTTGATGCAATGGACTCAGCCCAACAATCCAGCGGTCTACACAGACTGTGTCGCTTTGTACTCGCTCTATAGAAGTGTAAATGCAAGTAGTTATAAATTCCTGAGAGTAGCTTTAGCTTCAAATAAGACAGTCTTTGTACAATCCAGTTTTCTTTCTATGTGCATCACCTCAGTCTTGTTTGCTGTCTGCAGCTCTTCTGGCCAACTATTCTCCTTCTCCCCATATCGCTAACACTTCCTGACACTCACTCTATCCCTAATGGTCATTAGTCACACCCATGCGTACAAAGTAGCCCAAGCAAACGTCCTGTCAACAGTAGTTATATACTCTAATCCAAGAGGCACCTACACATCTATTTTCATCCTTTTCAAGGATCTTTGGCAGTTCCTCAATATACGATGGAAAGCTGGCAAACAGCGGATGCTTTCAAATACACCATGACCACAACATAGGGCCATCCAATAAATGGCTGCTTTCTTTCCCAGCATGTGAACGCCTATGATGAGTCACCCTTTAAAGGAGCACATGCACCTGCATTTCTGTTGTGAACGCCACCTCTGACGATGGTGATTCAGGGGCAGCAGTTTCTCTTATTATCCGGGCGAAACTCTGGATCTTTTGTCAAGCAGTTGGGAGGGCACTGAGGTCGGACCCCTGAGGGACACCTAAAATAACCACCCAGCAGGACAAGTCTGCTCCTCAGTGCGAGACTGTTCCTCGGCTTTTGTGTGAAAGGAAATCTTTCCCCTCTCCTCTTCTTTCAGTGCGTCTGAAAGCCCCCGCATACCTTCACCCTGACTCTGTCGAGCTGCCTTGTTGGCTGGACTCACGCCTGTCAACACCTCTGATTCACAAACACACGGAGGGACTGTAATTTGGTTCCACCTAAAACCTTTCAAGGACGTTTAGGAGGTCATAAAATTGAGAATAAAGGTGCTGTCTGCACCGCTTCTTTCAGTTTCTACTTCTTTTCCCCTCTTTTCTCTCGGTTCCCACCTGACTCAGTGTTGCTGACAGGCGACTGCCACACATGACTGGAAAGTAGAGGGAGTGGAACGCTTCATTGCATTGTGTGTGTGTGTGTGTGTGTGTGTGTGTGTGTGTGGTGTGCATAATTTCAGCAGAAAAAGGCATAAATCCCTCAACGGTTTCTTCGCCTTTCTATCTCCGGGTGTCAGAGTGCTTCATTTAGTGCCCACTGAAAGCTGCTTTATCAGTGTACCAGCAGACTCTGCCAAGCACACTGGAGGACCTTCTGTCTCTGTGCAGATCAACTCACCACGGTCAACATGATGAGGTAACTATTGCAGAAGCCGCACGCTTTTTTTTTCCTGGAATTGTGTTTCCGTTTTAGCATCAAAACAACAGAAGAAACTAAATTAAATCTGTGTAATGAAACAGATCCTGTTGGAGCAAAAACACACAATGTTTACAAGGGTCAATTCACTCAAATTAAAAACATATATTTTCTCACTCACCCCTTAGGGTACAATATGGTTTTACAGCAACTTTACAAAAACATCGTTTATTAAACCGTCTCTTCAAATGTATCCGTAAAAACAGAAAGATTCTTTGCAGTTAAACTTCAAAACACAACGACAAACTGAATGGACATGTGTAACATTGATGACAATCAGTGACTGAATTTGGGCTGCTTCTTATCCGAATAGCGTTTGTTTTTTTAAATCTGCATTTATCCTTCCCTTGTTAGTCTATAAAATGTCAGAACATGGTAACATCAGATCATAATTTCCCAGAGACCAATGGGACATCTTCAAATGGCTTGGTTCAGTCCAAAACCCAAAGATGATACATTCAGAATATTATAAAGTCGTAGTGTAAAACAGATAATCCTCGTTTTTGAGAAGCTGAAACTAGAAAATGCTGTCAACTGATACATTTATTTAATTTAATGCTTAATTGTAAAGGGACAAGTATATGAATAAAGCATTCATAAGATAATTTGCAAATCATTCCAGCATTAGAATGAATCCGTGTTCAAAGCAACCAAAATATATATAAAAAAAGAAAAGAAGCGTCTTAAGTCAACATATGAGCAGATTGTTGCAGAGTTTGACACTGACCCACCGACAAGCAGACTGTTTTCAATGCATGGCCCTTCTCAAAGCAGATTATGCTCAGGGTGATCTCAGAGCACCAAACACTGAGGCTCAAAAACATTAACGGCCCTGACAGTGTTATCAGCCTTGGCTGAAGCGAAAGTGGCGAGGCAGAGACAGATATTCAATATAACTGATACATTAATAAACTGGTTTGATCTTGTGACGGACAAGATGGGATGATGCTTCTTTTTATTTACAATAATTGAAATATTTAAATGCTCAGCAAGTGTGATACCAATTAAACTGCAGACCCTTTTAAATCTTTTAAGTCGCCTGGGGCGGAGAGACACATTAAACATTACTCCACATAAATTCCAGACATGCAACCGTCTGAAATTATTATGCGGAGTAAAGCGTGCTTTTCTAACCTGCCGTGGCGTGCTTTTTTACACATCCTCTTTTAAAAAGACACAGCCTGTCATTAAGCGAACACATAAAGTAGAAAAGCTGACTGCAGGAGAAAGTTACACACAGATAGACAGAGAGGCAGCGCCAGCAGATCCAGGCTCAAACAGTGCTCATAAACCTTAGTTCAACAGCATGATGAAAGAGAAAAATTAAATAGATTAGATGTGAGATGCATCTAAATCTCAGATACGAGACAGAAAATGAAATAGTGCAGCACATGAGCAGAAGCATTCTCCTTACAGATAATTCAATGAACATCCCTCCAGACAGAAGCATCAAGTGAGCGTCCTGCGTGTCGTCAACGCTCCATTACACCACAGATTTTTGTTTTGCCACCAATTAGTCACAACTTTCCAAGTCAAAGCACTGCTACACAAACATCCCCCAAGGTTCAGATTAGGACTGCAGATAGAAACGTGTGTCTCTTTCTGAAACATGCTTGTTGAGGCTATTATATTATACACTGAACAATGCTGAGTTCTCACTTCAGGACACCAATGTGAGACAAACACACATTTGAATTTGAGCAAAACTGCTATAAGACATCTGATTGTGCCACATTCTCTTGTAAACAGTGACTAAACACTTCACTTTGATCCTTTTATAACTATATCAGAAAGCATCCTGGCAACATGACAATAAGTAAACCCACAAAGAACAAAATATTCTCTAACTAACACCGTTTGGCGAGCAGGCGCTCTTGTGTGTCGCCCAAATGAGAAAAGAGGCAGGTGTGAAAGAGGGGGCTATAAATAAAATCCAATATTTGAAGCCTCAAAAAGTATTAATTACAATCTGCAGAGCATGGAAGGTGGAGGGAATTCATTAGAAGGAGACTGATGTTGCGTTCACTGTGCCCAGGGTAACACAGCGCCTGTGAGGAGAACAGGTGTAAAGGCTGCATGTTTAGAGGAAGGGAGGAGGCCGGCGGCAGAGAGACTTGGGAAGTGTCCGGCTTCAGGTCCAGTGACTTTTAATCAAGGCTTGAAACTTGAGGAACATAATTGTTGTTTAAGCGGGCTTCCCTTCCGAGCGCCTGCTGAAAACGACTAAATACACTGGACACAAAATCCAAGCAGGCGAAGCCACAAAGCACCCAGTAACATCCCCGAGCACACAGTATCAAACCCCAAAACACAGGGTATAAAGTGCTGGAGTAAACCATCATGGAGTCTGCTGTCACCGCCGCGGCTTTCTTTATGTAATTGGTGGTTGTCTTGCTCCGACGATGGTCAGTGCAGGAAGTGTATGCACAAAAATGCTTTGGCAAAGAGACAAACAGACAGGCACGGAGGGCTGCAGGCAGCGGGATCACAAAGAGAAATGTGCTTCCTGAGTGACACAGGCATTTAGGAATTCAGGATTCCAGTCAGGCACAGTGTCTGTCTCATATTTCAGGAGATTGAGTGATTGACTGCAGGACTATGAAGCTGCTGTTGGCTCTCATTCCGCTTCTCAGCGAATGAGCAGCACGGCTCAGGAGCCTCGAGGCCTTGAATCGCTCCACCATGAGAGAGCTCGAGCCTGGCAGGCGATGTATCATTGGACCTCCTGGAACAGGTTATTTCTCCTTCCTCCAGTGCAAACCATTACCTGTGGTAATGTTACTGTATTTTTACAGGTCAGCGAATACCAAAAGCCATCTTTGCACACACAAAAGCTCAGCATCTCTCAATCTCTGCCTAAATCTCTCCGTAAAAACACAAAATCCGTCCTTTCATTGTTCCCACAGTCCTCACAGTGGCTGCTTAACAGACCTTAAAATTGGAAATGGTCACATCTGTACCGAATAATAGAGAGGGATCGGCAGGACAACAGCCTGCACTATTATTCTGATATGCCACATCACAAACAATAGCATCGCCTTAATCCTCCGGATTCACACACTCTTCAGTTTAGTGGATAAAAACACACCTACACACCTTCACTTCTGAGACACAATAATCTCTCTTTGTGTCCAATGTGCCTCTCCAACAGTTGATCTCTCAATCCTTTGAGGCCAGGGATTCAAAGCTGTCAGAAGAAATGACCATCAAAGTCTACAGTACTTAAACCTCAATGAAAACCACAATCTTCACCTTAAGTTTTCTTCCAATGTAAAAACCCAGTGATAATTGTCTGTACATTAACGGCTAGTAGCTAAGTCAGCATAGTTTCAGCACCTAATGTTAACAAATGAATCCTAAAAAAACCCAGGACCCACAGCTACAGATGCAGATTTGTCTCCATTTTGGCCCACAGTGTCGTACTTTGAATCTAAAACATCTTATTAATCCCTCCAAATTTACAAAAATGAGAAGAAAAAGAGAAGAAAAGAAAGCTCTTTACATCCCGACGCCGCAATCACGACCTCCGGGTGCTCAATTGCGGCCGTTCTACACATATCACTCAGCATGAGTGCTTTAGGCTAATTGACCACTTCTATATTTCTGTCACCCTAAAAGCGATCAATCTGAGACGTGGCTCGGGGACAAACTGTGTGCGTGTGTGAGAAATAGCCCACACGTGTCAGGCAGCGCTACTTCACCTGAAGATTGATGCCCTGTATGTGTGGACAGGCTTGTTCTGTGTGTGTGTGTTTGAAGATGTGTATACATGTGTCCGCAGTGTTTATGTGGGACTTATGCTGCAGCGGGAGATTGATTGATTGACTGCTGGCGTGAGTATGAACTGTGTTCTTTACACTTTCTTTGTGTGCAGAGGGCGACGGGCGAGGCCACACGGGGCCCTTGGGCACGTCTTTGTCCTTCCTGATAATCTATCAGCATCACCGAGCCTCCATCCTGCCACACTCCAATGTTCTCTAGGTGGAGCACTGCAAACACACAGGCAGGTCCAACGTTTAGCTAAATGGACCTGTCATTCCTCAAAGTTAAAAAAAGAGAAGTGTGAAGGGGCCAATATATGGATTCAATCATATTATGGATTGCAGACAATACCTATTATCTGAAAATTACAGTACCTAAATATCTAGCACTGGTATTACCAGAGGCCAGTGGAAACAGAGGAAATATGCCAAAAATGTGTACACATTCAAGGAGATCACAAAGAAAGCTAAACACCCCTAAGCCCCCCTTCACACTGTCTCACCCGTGCAGTCAGTTATAGTATCTGTTTACTGTACCATTACAGAAGACATGTGTTTTTGATTGAAGTTCAATCTTTATACTGGTATCAGCCTCAAGAATCTCCATCAGGCTCTACATTTCATTTCTCATAAATGAGCAGATATCAGAATCGTCTGATGTTTTGTCAATGAGGCATCCTCCTCTCTCAGCAGTGTCTAATCCATCATGACAAAATCGCCCGACAACACGTAGTGTGGTTTTCCAGCTCTAAGAGCAGACCTCATGTCCACTTATTAAATTCCTTCAAATTAAGTTAATTGACGTCTTAAATAAAAACATGCATTACACATGTTTTTTCTCCAAAATATGGATAATTTCCCTGTGAGCAGATTTAACCGAGGATTTTTTAAACCTTTTGCAGAAAGAGAAAACATGCTAAATCCCATATCCTCCTACCTACAGCCTGCAGGCACACCCACTAACCAGCAACGGCAAAAAGACTGAATACACCGAAGAATCTACAGCACCAGCATCCCATAAGCACACTGGGAAATATATATTTTCCGACTGTGTTCTTCTGCTGTGCAGAAAGGGAGAGACAAAGAGAAAGACTGAACCGTTCCCCCCAGGCTCCTCGCCAAACCCATCCCAGCACATTTCTTCTGTCTGTTGACAAACTGTGAGCCACTTCCAAGTCCGCTCTGTAATTGCTTCAATCTCTTCCCATTCAGCCAGAAATCAATATTAAATATTGTTTACTACACAACCCTGCTCGCTGTGCAGAATGAGACCTACGAAGCAGCATGTCACCGAACAGCTGGCTGACTCCCTCCACAAGCAAAATGCAATTACAGAGGGGAATGTGTATTGTATGTAGAACAGTGTTTTAATAAGACCCTCCAACTTCCACTCAACGAGAGAAGAACACAGCCTAATATTGAGTAACAAGATTTCCTCTTTATCTCCTGTGAAAATGTTTAACTATGCAGAGAAAACATTCCACCTGAGCTCTGCTTCGTTTCCTTCCTGACAGGAAGAGTAAAAGCTTTCTCTGTTTCCCGCACGCTTAATTAAAGACACAATTCATCAGAGTTCTCATTTAGTTTTACTTCTTTTCCGCCTAAAATAATGTTCTGCAGAACTTGAACAAAGCAATTAACAGTTCAGCTATTCCATTTCTTCTGGCAGTGTCTATAAGTCAGAGATGGTTTTCCTCCAATTCTGCCGTTTCTTCAGGAGTTCTCGTGCAGGGAAAGACAGATTTAGAGTCGGAAATAAGGGCTGACGGATGGTGTTGTGCGAGAGAAGTTTACTAGTGAGGTCACCGGGGTTGAAATAAAAATGGTGAAAGAGAAAGCAGCTCGTTTTGGTTTACAGTCGCAGCTCTGGGCAGCTGTGCGGTGCAGCTGCGGGGTCCGGGGTTGTAGTGCAGGTTGTTAACAGGTATGGATGTTACGGGTCAGTGCATCTGGAAAACAGGCTAATGGGGAAATAGTAATCTCGGGGAATAAATAGAGAGTTGTTTACCGTCTTGGTCACGACCTGAACAAAAGCCTCGATCTCCTGAGGGCGCGTGGACAAACGTTTGTGGCGACCGGGTCTTTAAAGGGCCCGGGTGAGGTGATCATGTCGATCATCTCAGATGCATGTTGACACAGTCCAACATGTGCGGACATGTTTTGGCAAAAAGCCTCGCAGTGTTAGTGAAATGCAACATGTTTCTGTCCGTGGATCGCACCATCAGTCCTTTAAATACACCTATTGAGCCGACCCAAACATATTTCTGCCCCCTGTAGAGGGCACAGGAGTAATTGTGCACTTCAGGACTGATGGCACCATGTGTCTTATACAGCTGAGCATGGCTGCATTGAGTCTTTAATAGAAACAGACAGTTCAGTGCCCTCTGACAAACAGCCTGGGAGAGCGGTGGGTTTGAATGCAAATGTGATGCAATTATTCTAAAATATCCTCCAACTTTCTCTCTCCTTTTGTTTGTCCCTCCCTCTAAGGCAGTCAGTTTGGATGAGGATTAGTTTGCTGCTCCGGAGGTGATGATGAAGAGCGGACGAGGAGGAGAAGCTGGGTTGTTATTTGGGAACGGAGATGGATGCACCGTGGCAGACTCAACCTATAACCCTCATGATTTTCCCAGGAGGTGAAATACAGTACACTTCCTTTGTTTTGGCTCGGAGTCAGTCTGAGAGTCACCTAATCAGTCAGCAAGAGATTCATATTCACACCTGTTTGAGCCGGAGGCTTTCTTGACTTATTTATAAGGGCGGGGTGAGATCCTCGAGTCAGGGGATGGTGGTGCTTCAACATTGCGCATGCATACCGTATTACAAACGTGAGAACAATTCCTTCTTGGCTGTAGCATGTTTACAATAATATTCTATATTTGGAAAAGGAACACTTTTGTTTGCTCAGTACTAATTCCCAAAAATAATAGTTTTCTTTCTCGCCGAGAGTTAGAGGGAAAGATTGATACCACCGTCATGTCTGTACACTAAATACAAAGCTGCACACGGCGGCCCGTTAGCTTAGCTTAGCATTAAGACTGTCTCCAGGGGGGAACAGCTAGCCTTTAGCTCTGTCCAAAGGTTCCAGCACTTCTGAAAATCCCTGATTCACATGTTATATCTTTAATCTGTACATAAACTGAAGAGCAGAAATGACAAAAGAGAAGTAGTAAATGTAGAAAATGTGCTGCTTTGTACCTGTAATTAGGACTTTAATGTGTCTACAAACCTTCTTAAGAACCTTCGACAACAAAATTAAATATTATTTCACTTTCGTGGACTGTAGAAACGTTGCAGTATAGTTGCAGAATCTTGACATTTCATGGGAAAGCTAAGCCCCAAACCCAGTCTGCCTTTGAAAATCTCCTTATTTTCGGACTTTCAAGTGTGACTCAACCCCCCCCCACCCCCCACCCCCTCTCACTTCATACCATGCTTCTGGGCAATCTGCCACCAGCACTGGGCCCCATGTTCTGCCTCTCTGGGCTTCATTGATCAAACTTAGGGCCCCACAGCAGCGACAGAGCCTTGGCTAGCTTCTCCGAGCAGCCAGAGGAAGCAAAGGAAAGGTAGCAGCACTCATGCTTTTACACTCTTCTGGTGGAAGAGGTATCCAGATTACTTTCTTATGTTAAAGTACCGATAATGTAAAAAATACTGCATTTGAAATCACTTTACTGTCACAAGCAAAAAAGATTGAGAAGCACTGGCTTAATATCTTATAGTTTGTTGTATTTTATAAGCCTGTAATATACTTTTCTAATAAAATATCCTGGAATATTAGTAGTAGAAGTGTAAATAAACAAATTGGCACTGAAGTACAGTATTTAGCGCTCTTCTCACGACGTACAGTTGCTGTACAGAGGAAAGAAATTACAAACAAACACCAAGAAGTGGTGAGACATGAATAAAACATGAAAATCTACCTTGCGGCGATATCCTTAAAACACTTTTTTTCTAACGCATCAGATGAAACGCAACGTCTCGACTCGGCAACAGGTGAAAAAAAACATACATTTCATTTCATTCTACATTTTGTTTTAAGCTTTTTGCCGAGGGTGTGTCAAGACAGCAGCGAAAAGCAGGTACCACAAACCAAAGCGAAAAAGAGGGGCCTAGCTTGTGACAGTTCAATGTGTACAAAGGTAGATTACAATGATGGAGGGGAGCTGTGCAGGGGAGGGAAAGGCCCTGAGGGGGTTGAACGCTGGGCTGAGCCTGAGTCACTCTGTACCAGGAGCTGCAGCAGACACTATCCTCTGACTTCACACTACCTGTCTCCCAGGATTCAACTCGCATGAGACAGACTGCCTGAGGCTTCAGAGGCAGAAAGCTCAATATATATCTCTATCTTAGATACACAGGGAGACAGACTACGTAGTACAGTACTTTACTTAAATAATTGGCGAGTCATAGAAGCCCAAATTTGTCAAGAACAAATGATTAGCGTGAGGTAATGGTGGCCACTTGGCAGCAATTTTAGAAATGTTTCATCTGCTTCTAAAATGTGTCATTTAGCCTTCTTAGAAACAGGAGACAAAAGTTTGCCTGACAAGGAGAAATATTCACAGCATTAATATACCATTACTGGCTGGCAGGGAGACCATATAATTCTCTTTGGTTCAAATGTAGCCACAATATCTGGCAGATAGTGCGATCATATTCTTTTCTGCTATTGATTTTCTCTCATGCTCTGACTGGGCATTCGAAACTTAATATGATTTTTGTTTGATCAAAATATGAAGTATTTCACTTTCAAGGGATAAACTCATTTAACTCTGCTGCAGCAGGTTTCATTTAAAGCAGAGGAAAAGTCTAACAAACAACACAAGTAGCCACACGGAAGCTAACTGTGCTGATTTGTCTTCCGTAACTCTTCCTCTGTGGGACACTAGAAGTGCAGACAACACGGCCAAGGTAGGTTTTGTATTGACCTGTCCCGGAGCACTGTGTAAAACTGCACAATGGCAACGCCCCTGGCTCTTTAACAGAGTCTTTAAAGATGTCGTGTGGTGCTGTGTTTATGAGCTGGGGAACTGGGTCCAGACACAAACATGCAGGAACATGTCGATACAGCTCTGCGGCCTCTCTTGATGTTGTCAGTGAAGTGGAGAAAATGACCTTGACTAACAAGCTTGTCGTCGCACTGAAGTATTCTCATAATATCAGCTCTCTAATATCTAGACTGATGTCCTCCTGCACACGCACACCAGGATTTATGTAAAAATGCACCTTCAATTTCAATCATTCATACATGTAATAAAATGCATACAGTGCACCAGACTGTCATGTATTATTATTATTATTATTATTATTATCACTTTTCCTCTCAAGGTTATTGGCAGACAGACTGGAGACATGGAGACCTTGACATCCAAATAATTTACTATCTGCTGCGTCAACACATTCAAGCACCATGGAGCATGAAAGAGGATACGATTTTCATTAAAGAGACGATGGAAATCAAAAAATGAGACGCCGTCTGAGGTGAGCGCTTTCACACAAATCCTAAATTATTCCCATGTATCGCTAAAACGGCACAACTTTGAACAGTATATACTCCGCTGACCCACAGACCAGTCCCTTGGAAACATGGGGATTATAAAATCATAAGAACTGATGCAACCAATCAGTAGATCACCAAAGTCAGTAGGATTCATCCTCTGGGCGCCATGAATGTGTGCACAAGATTTCATGGGAATATTTCTGGATCGACTATTATTGCTATCCCTAGAGACACTTTGCTTGCAGGCATCGCTAAAAAGGTCAGAGGTCAGACCAGCAGTTTAAGAGCTGGAAGGGAACTCGGTGTCTTGCTCAGTGACACTCACGCAGGACAGATGCTACATGTTCTCAAGGCTTCAACCAGATATTTCCCTTTCTCCCAATACGACCTTAAAGTCGTCCTCTCGAAAAACCTTTATTCATAATGAAACACCTACGCTCTCTGTGCTATTCTATAAAAAATAGATGAATTCATTCCTGGCCAACACAGCTGAAGCTATCCAGAGCTGCAGAAAGGCCGGGATGTTCGGTGACTAACAAAAGACTTCACATCTGCAGGAGTGGAACGGGGGAGCAGTGGAACAAAATAATGCTGGAAGACATCCGCACACAATTCTGCTTAAATAAAAACCCCTTAGCTTTTCATTACAACACTGGAGGCTGTGGAGTGTGGGCTCTGTTTAGAGGGAATGTGTGTGCAGAGGTTTTGAGTCGAGGAGGTGAGGGAATATTGCTGACACGTGAGAAACTGCTGAATCTGCTCACAAGCTCATGATAGGAATCTCCAGTCTGAACTTCGGCCTCTTCCAACACACTCCGATCAGACCCTGGTGTAGTTCCTGCCCTCTCCAAACGTTCTCTGCTTCTCCTTCTCTGTTCATTGTCCTCTTTACAAGGTCAGACCTGTTTCCTCTTTAAGACGGATGTGCAGTCCCAACACGCTTTCCAAAACTGGACCAAAACAGCTGAGTGCAAACTATGCTGTTAAAGTTCCCTTGTTTGGTGTGTGAGCGAGGTTTTACTGTCCTGTCTAACGAGGACATAAGAGACTTCTTTGTAAAATGCGCAATCTTCAAGGAAATGATGTCAAACCTGCAGTGTACACACACCATGTCATAGATTAAGCACATCAAAAATTCGAGCAGATAACCCGCGACCACCGGGACATTTAGGTCCTCGTAATGATGCCACTCCATAACTAGGAACACATTGACAGACGGGGTCAAATTATCACCGTCAATCACTCCGCAATCCACTTCTGCACCGAGTGGGCCGGCTGAGGTGTCACGGAAGACGGGTCCTTTCATTACCTTCCTGTCAAACTGACTGTAGCCGCATATCAAGCTGGATGTGTCGCCTGTCATGTCTTGGCAGTGGGCTCAGGGCTGTCAGAGCAAATCTGCCACGGGACGCAAAACACCCCGGGGTGATGCACTGAAATCCACACGTCAGCCGGACCAGGGGAAGTGATTTACCTGCCAGCATGTGTGTCAGACTGAGACACCACCTGAGGGGCTGCAGCACGCACAAACAACATGACAACATGCCAAGTCAACCATGACCCGTATTTTATAACTGATATCAAGCAACACAATTGATGAAATTATTCACATGAAGTTATGTCAGCATTCAAGTAAAAATATTGGCCTGGCACATTTTAAGCTTGTGGGATATTCAGTGGGATTTCGGAGACTGTTTGACTATTTTAAATGAATAACATTCAAATGTAATCCCTGCACACAATACAAAACACTTCTTAAAGCAGCTTTAATCCAAATGTTTGGATCAGAAATGGATCTCACGACAACGTGTAATGTGAAAGAGGTCGCTCACAGGGATGAACCTACTCTTTAGTTTACTATTACTGCTCTCATAGCGTCGTTTCCAGATGCATAAGCTCTAAAAATCCACTTTGCACGACCTGTGTAGCACCAAGCAGCAGACAGATCAAGTTGGCATTAAGATGGTGAACACACTGGAGCATTTAGCAGCTAGAGATCCAGATGGTGGAGACCAAAACAGAGCTAAAAGGAGAGTAAATAGGTAACTGTTTGCTGGCAAGTTTGTATATCAACTTAAAGGAAGGTAATATGTCAGTATGTGCTTGTTATTGCAGGTTAAAAGTCTAATTGAAATCACAAAAGTCTTCCCTTTGTGCATTACATGTATTGTTAGTACATGTTATCATTTAAATTACAACTTCTTTAGCGTCTAAGCCTTTGGGTAGGCCGGCCAGTGTACGTGTTTGATTGACAGCTGAGGCAGCAGGGGCATAGAGACTCAAAGTAAACAACCTTGCCATGGTAACTGTATCTTACAGACTATGAACAGACAGTGTTATGTTATCATTGACATTGAAGAATAATATCTGAAGCTGTTCGTGCTTCAGCTGACCAGATACTGCATAGAAACAATATGCAGTTAGATTTCAGTTAGACTTGAACCTTCCACCTGCACGTATCATTATCTTCCTTTAAAAACATCTACACTTGACCTTACAGTTGTTTTTAATGACGCACTTTAAGAGGGAAGGGGGGGGGGGAAGTATTTACTTATATTGTCAAGTGTATCTCATCTGATAAAGCAGAGTCATGCATTGTTTATGAGTTAGGTGTTCTGACAAAGCTCATTGTGCAACTCATAGTGTGTACTGATCTACACTTGGAAGTGTCTGGGGTTGGAGTGCAAACATAAGCCGAGCGAGAAAGAGAGTTTTTCCTCTGAAAAAATGACTAACTTTACGAGGCTCCCCTGACTTTATCAACCCCCAAAGCTTCAGTCAGTGACATTCTGTTGCAAACAAAGATGCACCACTGAATCTTCTGAATGTGCTCCCTGCAAATGCCAACATGAAAAATTACACAACATATTGCTGAAACTGCCAAAGAGCAAAGTGATGAAATGTAGCCAGTAACTGAGGCTAAATGTCAACTAGTCTGAACTGTAAGGTGGAAGGTTTCTGTGCACATTCAAACAAGTATTTGCTCATTGATTAGAAACCTCTGCCAGCATCTGCATGCCCGTATTTAGATTTGCCTACACGTGGGGTTATTTGTGTGAGCTCTGTTGGCAAGTGCTTCATTTGGCCACAGGCCGACACCACGGTGTTAATGTGTGCGCCTCGCTCACGCCCAGACAGATGAATTTAGCCGTTGAGTCAGGGAAGTCACATCAAGCTTTTCCTTCTGCTCGATCTCAATGTTTTATAGTGACATCCAGTATCGGGACGTTTCTATCCTGATTCAACATCAGGACACTTTTGGTAGTCTGCACATGCACACTGGTCACATGGTGCCTTGGTGTGGGTTTTTGTAGCATGATATGTATTCACATCTTGCAACCTCAATGTTTAAATGGAGATATTGATTAGGCTCTTCATCAGCATGTGAAGGACATGCTACACAACTGAACTCAGATGATGGATGACACAGCGAACACTGTTCATCTTTTACAGAGCTCACGTGTATTAAAAGAAAACTGGGGCAGGAAGAGAAACGAGAATAAGGAAGTGGGTTGGAGGGGACATGAAGAAACACTGATAGAAGTAAATGGATAGAGCGTATGATAAGGACCACCGGATGTGTGTATGCTCATGCATCTCTCAGGTACTTCCGGGAAGTACTAAATGGCGTCTGATCTCAGTAGAAGATTACTGTGACCTCCAGCTTATTAAAAACACATCCTCAGTCAGTCGCTCAGGGTCACTCTGTAGCGGGGCAGGCTGCAGGCAACCAATCATTTGAGCTCTTTAGCTAATCACATGTGACACAGGAAGCTGAACAGAAGGAGTTAAGTTCGGTTTGTTTGGGGATCTCACTGATGTAAGCTGTCACAAAACTCTGGCTAAAAGTTCAACAAAATCAGTTCCTCTCGAACTTAAATCTTTCCTTCCTCTTTTTTAGTATATGGAAATGCAAACTATAACGGCACTTTGTGCAACTTTAGGACAAACATGTGGAAACCAACCAAAAAGGTACAAACTTGTTTTTGCAAACGTTAAAGTGTCTGCTGACCTTTATATTTATTCTTGCATCCATGAGGTTCTGAAAAACAACCCATCCGTTCCATCTGTTTACACTTAATACACGGTCGCTGGCTGACGGCTGCTGTGAAGTGGCTGCTCAGTAACTTGTGGCAGGACTCACAACAGACACAAATATACAAACAAACACACACATGAACATGCGAAAAGCTTGCATGTGCACATAGAGGCATGCATTGGGCCTGACCTTTCTAAAAATCCATCTGTTCAGTTTGCTGAAATGATGTGCAAACAATACAACGCCTCAGCATGAGATATGATGAGGCAATCTCCTCCTGGGATCTGAGTGGATCCTCTGAACATTTGGGGGAAAACACACAAATTCTCTGCAAGTGTCTCAACATCCGCAAAGACCAAAGAAGCCCTGAAGCAGTAAACACATAAAGTTAAAGTTCAGGGAAATGATCGTTTCTTTTACCACCATCTCATTAGCTTCCATCATAACTTTGCTTTTAAATCTTTGTGGACGATTTCCCGTTGTTTTTGTTGTGTTCAGTTCAGGAAACGTCGCTACAAATTACACTTTTTCAAAAGTAATCCCAGATTTACGTCGGCACTTTGACCGTAATAAGTAATAAGTGTAAAAAATCATGAATCATCTCTAAATCTAGCGGACGTACGGCTCGGCTCTCACCAGAACTGTCAGAAGGATATTGAATAGCTCCCATTAGCAGAAGCCAATGTGACTTTGAATGACATATAAAAAATCATGCCATGTCACAAACAGGCCAATTGGCTTTGAAGAAGCGGGAACATGATTACTGTAGGACTGAGTACCTTCTGCCTGCCATCTGCAGCAGACTCATGGCAACTGAACGACATCAAATGACTAATTTATATTCATTATTGTCACCTCTCATTTTCAATTGTGGCTGCTTGTCGATTTTTGACCCCCGGTGAAGCAGATCTTACATTCTATCACGCGAAAAACTAAACAGGGAAAATGTATTGCATCATAGATGTCAAATTACATCCACACAACTCCTTATTTATGAAATAAGTAAATGTGTTGACATGAAATTGGGTTGGCAGCGAGCAGGTCCCGGTTGCGATGATGCACACACCGTTGGCACGTTGAGCCACTTCAAGTGTCTGTGATACCAGAGGCCAGACATTTAATCAATATCTGGACCTCCTCTGCCAGAGACCTGAGACACATATCAGCCTTCGGTTGCTGTTGGACACCAAAATGAGGCTGGCGGTCTTTTATATTTTTTATATTTCGTTTATGTAAAGCACTTTGCAATCAATGGCCGTGGCCTTCAGACTACAGCTGTAGAGGAGTGAGCCGCCAATGACGGTTAGAAAACAGTCAATAAAATAAGCTTTCAAAACTTGTAACCGCAACCACGAGAGGTCCTTGAACATTTGCACCACAGCGCCATCGTACTTCTCTGACATCTGTCAGTCACAAATTCCAGACGGTCTGTCACTCAAACCGATTTCATAGTTTTACATCATTCGCTTATCATTTTCTCCCCCCCCCCCCGCCTGTTTGAGACAATAGCACATTTATTACCTTAGTGCAATGGTATGAATAACATATTCATGATTAAACTGCTCCCACTAATTTACTCGCCATCTAAATAAAGCATTCTGGGGCATGGGAGACAAAGGCATTTCAGTGGAAGTCAATTACCACCAGCAGATCTTGCATAAACACCTTTTATTGGTCACAATAACACTAAAGATCCCTCCACGACAAACGGCATTTATCACATTTTATTAACAAGACATTGTTAGATACCGAAAATGGATAACATTTACCATTTTAATACAACACCTTGCTGCTAGGAATGGAGCGTAATACATTTCTAACACGGAGCAACTCCAGAGAGGTTACAGAGTGCTTCAGCGAGATGGGTGGAGATCTAAAGAGCATTCATTCTCAGTGACACTAGGGCGAGCAGATACTGCAAATGTTTGGAGACAAGACAAAAGACCCATCAGCCCAAGGGACGGAAATTATTGAGAGGGCCGTAAGGGGGCGAAAGTGGTTGATACTCTGTGGCTGCATGATCGACCGTTTCCTCCTTCGCGCACTTTGTTTGTTTGAAACAAAACAGAAAAATGAAAAATATTCCTACTCACTTATACATACGTGTGTTTAATAGAGATGCCGCAAGCAGTCAAGCCTCGGCTCACAAAGCCAAACCACACTTTGATCTATTGTGCCCATTACATTGATGTATTGTTCCCTTCTGGATCATAACATGTGTACACTTCACTATATGCCTTGATATCTGGATGCTTGTTCTTGCTAGACTGTACAAGACAACACAATTAACTCCCACAGTCAGTGCAGGACATACCACTGGATCACGACTCGAGAGTCTCTAGTTACCTGGGCAGAATTTCCCACTTTCTCTGTCTCCCATAGACTCCAGTACATTCATAAAGGCTGCTGTTACACCTTGCAATTCATCACCACAAAGACTCAAAGCAAGCCTTTGTTCCTGGCTCTATGCTGAGCTCCGGGAGAAACTCTCTCGTAAGCATCGGCGAGGAGGCAGAAACCTGAACACCTGGCACAAACAAAACCTCATTTACCAGAATCACTTGTTGACTTGTTTTTTTTTTTTGTTGGCTCACTTTGGTTTAATCGACCATGTTTGATCATTTAAGAGGAAGAAAAAGAAGTAAACAGGATAGAGATGAAAATGTGCTGAAAGTGCAACTCCCATTGTGAATGAGCTGCCAACTGGCCTCTTGTTTACAGCTTCGGGATGAGCTCAGGGCCCGGTTAAGAGAAGGACAGCTGGAACAAGCTTGTCCAAAACTTCATGCTCCAAACAAAGATCACCCTGACCTCCAGAAACCTCCGCTTGCTTCTGGGAAGAGTCCTTTATCTGCTCATTCCTGGCAGCCATGATCGCTGAAGGGTCCAGTGAGGAACAGCAAAGCCGAGCGAGAAGCCTCACTGATGCATTACAGAAACTATGTTGAGTTTTCATGACTCATTGGACGAGGGAATCAGCCAAAATAAGTCTGTTGTTGACCGAACACACTTGCTAAAACATAACCAACTTTAATTCCCTAAGGCTGCAATCTCTATGGAATGTAGTGTTACAAGACATTAGCATCCAACCCACCAAGAAGTCACAATCTCTTTTCTCAGCCTCCCCATGCAGAAACACACTTGTGGCTGTACAGCTTTTCATCTCCGCGCAAATATGCTCCGGCACGTCAAAGTGTTGCACTGTGAAGAGCCATTGCTGCGGGGCGTGCTTGTTCTTGACAGGATGAGTGTTGTGGGGAAAAAGAAACTTCTGGACAGGGGACGTGGAGACATTTTCCAGGCAGAGTAACAAAGGCAGCGCTGTTGGACCTACAGCAAGGAAAACACATCAATGTCTGCGAGGGGTTCGCTTGGCACAGCTCAAAACAACGTTTGAACATACTCAAGGGTGTGCAGCATTAGCAAGGCTAATCATGGCAACGGCTACATGTTACACAAGGTTTAATTTAGTGGACGGAGCAACGACTGCAGGTTGTAAAAGCGCAATTGATGGGTTTTCGAGTGACAATGCTATCAACATGATAGACAGGCCCATAAACAGATCAATCTGAGGTTAGGTTAGGGGGCAGGTTAAATGAAATTGCACTCACTGAAATAAATGAGGCTGTTTCGCATGTTGCTGACTCAATCTACATCCGAAATCAGTCACAGTTACAGCAGCCAGAGGTAGATGTTGCTCACAATGTCACAGTCCTTTATTACTGTTGCTACGCCTGTCGAAACAGACCTTTATTTCCAACATAATTGTATAATATGCATTATTACTGTACTTTCTAACATAACCCTATTTAGCCACTTAGTGTATTTACTTGATGGGCTGCACCTAACGGTCATTATCGATTAATCTGTCGGTTAGTTAATAGATTAATAGATTAACTGGTTGGTCTATAAAATGTCATTCTGGAGACAATATGTTTTCCTACTCTGGGGAATAACCTTCCCTACTGTGCCTCTGATTGGCTAACCCTTATGTAACTTGTAACCCCACACAATAATGTGGTATAACACTTACTTATAGGTAGAAAGCTAGTTAGCCGGACAATTGCAGCTTACGTTAGAGCTGAGAAACACACTGTTTGATTCATCCCTTACACTTCTGAGCTTGTGCTTTTTGGTTTTCGAAAAAGGCTAAAGAAAGAACTTCAAACTCTTGTGCGGAGTATCTCTCTTATTACACGGCCATGTGCACAGCTTCAGCATGTTAATCCACAGCTTTCAGTTACTAAACCAGGAGGGGTTTAGTGAACGGTCAACTCAACATTTCAAAATGAAATACCGGCACAGATGCCAAAACATAACTTAGTCAATAACTCAATTTACTAGAAACCCTGCAAACGCCCGTTTCTCTTTTCGCAAAATAAGAATAACTTCTGAAGTGTTTCCAGTAGATCTTTGTACCTGACAAGAGAAGATGTAAACAAGAAGAATAATCTGACCAAAGCCTTCAGTGCCAACTTTCCTAACAAACATGCTGATCCTGCCTTCATCTGCTTCACTCGCTGCTGTCTGAATTAAAAAGTAAAAGACTGAAAGCAACAGTGAAAGAATGTGCACGGGAACTGAGAGGCACGGAGTGTGAGAGAGAAAAGTTCACACACAGTTGCACATATAGGCAAAGGCATGTAGCAGCATGCCGTAAACCATGTGAGTGACACTTGCTTTTGTGGGACAAAGCCAAGCCGGCGCTCCTGCTGGGCTCAGGATATGAAGCCTGTTTCAGGGTGGGGTGACAGGCTCCTCTGGCACCTTATCTTCTTTCAGCATGACTGGACGGCCTGTGACACCACGCTAGCTCCTCTCCTTCATGATAGCCATGCATGTAACACTTTGTTCCCCATTGGAGAGCCACCTCTTTCAGCATTCAAATCTTCGCTTTCTTTTCATCAGTTCGGTGCAGGCGCCGCGTGGGAAAGAGGCAGGCGCAGTGCGTAATTTTCACATTTGCAGAAGCTGAATTGTGTTATGATGCACAGCTACTGTATGGGCACCCACGGGGGTTTGTGTGTTGACAAAATGACCTAGATAGAGGTAAAAGTGGCAAGTCTTTTACTTTAACTTATCATTATGAAGTAAATGTAGATTGCACAATGAAATGTCTCTAGAATTATGACACTAAGACTCAAAGATTTGTCTTTACATTTGAAAGGACAGATTCATAGTTGTTCTGTAACACCTGTAAGTCATCGGACAGCCTCTGCAACAGGTCCGAGATGTATGAAGCATGAAATCATCCCATCTGCGTTTCACATTATTACTGTACGTCTTCGAGATGTTTTAACAGGCTTCAGCCAACAGGGACCCCCGTTACAGTCCGCACAGCTGAGTGCCAACCAGCCAGCCATTCTATGCAATGTTACCCATAAAAGTGAGCACTGTGAACTTTAGGTCACCGTCGTCAAATACCACGGCATTTACCCGTGTGCATCAAGCTTATCGGTGCCAAAGGTTTAATAGAAGATAGTGAATCTAAAGAGAAGAGAAACTAAATGTCAGATTTTGATGTCAGCCATTCGCATCAAACGCCATCTTTTTCTTTTTGCCATTATCCTAAGATTTGGGCCACTACTATTTCCTGGCATTTCTGGTTTACCTTTATACACAAACAAAACAGAAAGAAAACACAAATATGTATACAGCGCTGTGTTCAAGAAATGTTTGTCATACTGCTACCATGCCGATTGATTGTAACAGGAAGTAACTAAGTGATAGAGATAAAGTACTGTACACCGACTCTAGAAAGAACGATCTCTAGAAAATATAACCGTGTAAGAGCATCCAAGGGAGTCATTTTCCTTGAAATATTCCTACCATTTATTTATCCTGATATAAAAAACGTCTACCGCACCATACCTTAGAGTGAATGCATTATGCCGCTGTAATTCTTTTTCTCTTGCGCTGTGATGCTGCTCAGCAAAGAGGGGGAACATTTCCTAAGCCTCCTCCCTCTCCTCGTTATCCCCCCAAACTTTCCCCTCCAGGCAAAAGAAAAGCCAACTCCTCCCACCTAAAGAAAACCATTTTACTCATTTCACCCTTCAGCTGGTGATCTAGCATCTCTCATATGGCAGCATCCCTCAGCGGAGTCAACAGGCGGAGAAGATAACAGCCTGACTGCGGACGATGCCGCGGCCTACTGGCAGCTTTGCAATCATCTGTGGGAAAGGGATGTTTATCATGAATGGAAAATGCTTGTCATCTCTCGCTGAGGCGCTGACGTTCAGATCCGTAACACTTCTTAACGAGGCCGCTGCTACTGCCCCTGACCTATTCAAACTTGCTTGACGGACAAGATCTATAATTTTGCTGCTCTGAATAAACTAAATAAATCACACAGAGTTGAAAATGCCAGGGAGTGATTACTGATAAGTAGAGCTCTGCAACAATTGGAAGTGAAGGAGCTTTTGAACCACATGAAAGACAATAAGAGAAAGCTAAAGAGGAGCTTAACTGCACTGGGTTCCATTAACTAGTGGCCTCTTTGCTCTTTGTCTCTGAGCCTATTGAACTCTGTGTGCCGCTCCGGCCCTCTCAAGCCGTCAGACTGAGCTTCTTCCCAAAGTAAAAGGGGCAGGGAGCTCAGCGACGAGGGCCAGGCGTGACTAATGCAGGAGCCTGGTGCTGCTGTTGCATGCTGGTACGGGGGGGGGGGGGGGACGACCCTGCCTCCCTGCCTGCGCGATGTATGACATGGCCCACTGTGGCCGCATACAGGGCAGCACATAAACCCCAGCCCGCCGCCGCCCCACCCCTTGTCTCTCACCCCCTCATACCGCCCCACCCCCGTCATCCATTCATGGCAGATCCTTTCAGCAGGTCATTCCGAGGACCAATAAAGGCGAGCTCATTCTGTCTGTTCTGAAATGTGCAATGTCAGAAAGAGGGAGAGACAGGGGGAGGGAGGGGAGAGACGGGAGGGGGGAGGGAGGGCAGATTCCAAGAAGGCTTACTAAAGTAGACTGAGCAGGACCTCCCATTTTGCTCTCCCTAGTTTATGTCGGGAATCATCCCTTAAGCATGACAAAGAGAGGAGAGCAACATAGCATGTCATGAAAAGGAATGAGGTTTGATATCAAATCTAAATCCTCTTAAATCCCTTATCGAATTGTTTTATGTTTTGTTTGGTGGAAAATGAAGGCATCGCTTAAGAATATAAAATATGTGCTGCAGATGTGCAGTATCATACCTAAACCACTGGGACTGTGTGGAAACTAAGAGTACATGAAGGGCTTTCACCACATATTGCATACTGTGATGTTTGTTAACCCCATCCTGACTCAGCTACCATCGCAACAGACCCTCCGATGTGGGGTTATGTTTGGGCTTAGCAGAGATACGTGTTTAGGGTTAGGGTTGGGTTAAGGTAAGGGGAAACACACAGTCTCCTCATCGCTCCACGTGGATTTGATGTTTTAACGACACGCAAACTTTTCCACCTTTTCTTTCACGTGCAAATAAAAGATGCGCCTACAACAAACTGAACAACGCTGAGTTAGCACACGTTGGTATACGTCATTAGCTTTCTTTGCAGACACCTGTAGTGTCAGAGTGAGGCAACTAAAGAGAGATTGAAAGATTCCATAAGGGATATATTGGCAAGGGAGTCCTGGGTATTTTAAATGACTGATCCAAAATGGTCCAACCACACATCACAGTTTTATGTGAGTGTGTGTGTGTGTATGACTGCAGAGGTGTTTTCTGGCAGTACGATGGATGAGGGAGCTGGAGACGTCCATATCGCTGCCTGTGAGCAGGTTAACCCTTTACCGACCGAAGAAACACAACTGAGAGCCTCCACAACGAATAAAATTCCACACACAACCGCAATTTTAGCACATTAACAGCCCTCAGCGCAGGCTTTTAAATTAGGCCGCGTCATTACACAAGGCAAGACTTTCTCTCTCACGCTCTCTCCCTCTTTCATTCTCCTATCGCACATGCAGACACACTCCACACTTTGAGTGGAACATCTCTTTTTCCACTCCGAGAGAAGCACCGGAGTGCAAATGAACCCCTCCAATGTTGTGAGTGTGCCGCCGGTGAGTGTATCACCGGGTGAGCTTCACCGAGCCACAGACTGAAAGCTTAGAAAAAAGAAAAAGGATGCACCGAGCTCACAGGATGTTGTGTAATTTCACCCAGATGTGCTTTACAGCTCATCTAACTAATAAATGGAAGGAGTGAAACCAGTCTTTTCAAATCTCAGGCTCTGCAGGAGCAGCTGAGACACTTTCTAAGTGTCGGAGAGCTTTTCTGGTTGGGAATGGTGCATTATTATTTCACTTCCAGAAAGTGGAGGAGTCCACCTGTGCTCTAATAATAAAAGGCGACTGAAGAAAGGACAGGGAGCTCCAAACAGCAGAGTCGAGGTCAGTCTACGACAAGGGAAGCACCTCGCCCAGATGTCTAAAAATACTGTCCTACATACTAAATGTGTCCGGCTAGAGATGGAGCGATGAAGCACTCTGAGAGGAAAATGCCCTGTTTGCTTATGGATGTTGGTGTTTTGAGGAGTTTTCCTCAATCTGCAAAGCTCTAAAACAATCCTCACTGGGATAGTTTCCCCACAAGAAACACACACAAGGCACATTGTTTTGGACTAAAGCACGATGTGAAATGAGCAGAGTGCAGCAGCGGCCCAGCAGATTGAATGAATTCATAAATAATAGTGACTGCGACTGTGTGAAACTAAAAAGTGTGTGCGAACGGATACACACGGCCGATAGCATCTCTCCCAAACAGAGCCATACATTCCAGTAACTCTGTGGTCTGCAAACACACACACACACACACACACACACACACACACACACACACACGGGTTTAATTTACAATCACTGTCAGCAGCCGAACAGTTCTCTAACCACTATCTGATACGTGATGAAAATCCACTGCCAGCAATAAAAGCTCTGGGAAACAAGAGCTCCCTGTGTGAACAGGGCCAACGTTGGCATGAACTTATTCCACTGTCTGTCGGAGGGCGAGCTCTGTGTGCGTGTGTGTGTGTGTGTGTGTGTGTGTGTGTGTGTGATAGACTAGATTTGTGATTAGTGGCCTGTAGGTGCATTACAGTAGGGATATTGTTCACACTGGAGTCATCATCCTCCAGTGTTGACTGTCTTATAACCAATGATATCAAGATGGACAGAGCCTGCTGGTCTCTGCAGCCTTTTCTCTGCAGGACTTCTACATAGAAATCACCGGCACTGTGCACTTGGTTACTGATCTCAAATCTGCAAGTTCCAAGTCATGCCAGGAAGGGGAAATCTCACACATAAATAAGCCAGAAGATGCAATAAAAAAGACATTTCCTGAGGCAGTTTGAAATGTACATACCCTGCACTGATTGCTTTTCTACAATATACAGTAATAATTAGCTCAGCCTGAGGGGAAATACATGTGCAAAGATGAAAAAAGGAGAAATGCAATTAAATCAAACATGTAGTAGTTGTGAATATGACAATTAGAATAAAGTCTTTGATCTAGACAGAAAAAAAAGGAAGTTAGTAGGTCACGACGTCCTTCTCTATTGTTCCTAAAAATAACATAATGAAAGAGAAACAGCCTTCAGGGTGTCTCTTACCTTCTTGTTTTTGCACACGCACATTTAAATAGGATAATTAGAGGACTACAAAGGATGCAATTTGAGCAAAAAACAAAGTCATTATCGCGCACTCTCCACCTGTGTCTGATAGTTGTGTTTTCTCCTGCATGTTTTGCACACGCATTTGACTTCTGCATTAAGAATCTGACCTCAACTCGTGTGTGAACATGTCCGGTTATTGTTATTAAGGTGCTGGTTCTTACCGTTGCTGGCTGTGATCTCAGCTCGGGCATCCCCCACACACTGCAAAACTAAAACAACTCCAACGAGAAGGTCGAACGTCTTCACAGCACCCGCCATATCCAAGTTCTGCCGCTGATTTCTTCTCAATATCCCGGTCTCAGTCTTCCTCGTGCACCGACACCGCTTCCCCGCGGACTCCGTAACTCTCCTGCCTCTCCTGCTGCTTTTAAAAACGGAAACCTGCCTGCGCTGCACTCGCTGCAATGAGCTGCTTTTTGTTCCAGCGTGTGCCACACTGCGCGCTCCTGGAGAGTGTAAACGCGCTCGCCCTAACAGGTCTCCACCTCCAAAAATAAAGAAAAAATTAATAACAGCAGAAGAAGAAAAAGTTCTCCACTTAAATGTGCATCCCAGTCCGACACGCTGGTCTCATCCCACAGGCAGGAGGTGCACTGTGTGTGTGTGCGTGCGTGTGTGTGTGTGTGTGTGTGTGTGTGTGTTACTGCGCTCCTGGAGAAGACAGTGCGCTCCCTCCGCTCCGTCATCAGCTCCTCGGAGCCAATGGCTTCTTCTTCTTCTTCTTCTTCTTCTTCGTCTTCTTCTGTTTGATGCTCTGTGTGTGCAGAAGAGAGTGGAGGAGACAAACACACAAAGCGTTTCTCCAGCTGCATGGGAGACAGTCAAGATTTTTGCCTTGGGATATTATCCTCACCGTGTCTGACAAGCAGGCGTTTGAGTGATGTGGAAAGATGCGTTTGGAGCTTCAGGAGCTGCTGCTGTAGGCCTCCTGTTTGCCAGCAGACAAAAGATGTTAAACATGCAGGACTCATTCCTCAGAGGGATTTGTTTTGTATTGAGTATGAAGGCTTTATTAAAAGATGTAGGCTGCAGGAGGTATATGGGATGTTTGGAGATCAGTTTCTAGTTAAGATTTTGTTATACATAGGCTATTTTTACTTTCAGTGCCTTTATGTTGTTCGTTTTTGTGATGCTTTCTTTTTTGTTGTTGTAGATCTATCTATCCTTCCTCACCTTCACTGTACAGACAGGTGATTGATCTGTGAGGGCGCCCTCTTCAGGTCATAATATATTATCAACCCTTCTGTTTTACTGTCCATTGGCTATAATTCCCTACTGATATGTAAACAACAATTATAACAGTATATAAAGTCAATTACAAAATCAACCACATTGTTTCCATTAAGTATTTACCTTGTTGAAACTCAATATGTAGAAAAGCATTGATCACCTTTTGCTACAAACTGGGTTCATGAGCATTTACTGTTACACCAAAATGAAATATCTCGTGTTTTATACGTCGTATTTGCTATAAATTCCTTTTGTTCATTTATAGAAACCAGAAAGATGCGTTTAGGGTTTGGTGGAGCTGCATACAAATCACCAAGTCAACACCAACCACATCGCATATTTAAATCCATTATGTTTAACCATGTTTTAAAACAAACAGAAGATTAGTTTCCTGCTGCAGACATACACATGTCATCTTTTCCATGTCATGTTGGTGCATAAGCCAAACTCATGAATAAAGAATAACGCTCATAAACCACTGTTAGCTTTGTTTTGTGATCTGTTAAAGAGAGCCATGTCTGCAGGAGCCAAAACAAATAAAAGGATTAATGGATGGATGGGAATGACTCCTCGTTCCCTTCGTTGGTTTTGTGTTTTGCAGCCAGAGATTGAAAAGGGAGACTGAACTTGTAAGGGAACATTTCTTCCCCCCCCTTTTTGCTTGCTTGCGCTCATTTTGCACAGGAAGGATAACTCGCACCACACGCTTGTTCCAATTAAGACACTCACTGTGGGAATTCAGGAGATGCACCACGAGTGATGGAAAACCCTTGAATAAAGAGACCACTCTTATAATTAACTTGGCTGCATATTCATATTGAACATTTAGATTTAGAGTGTCTTGTGCTGAAATGGATTCTCACACTTTCTTTAGTGATTAAAACGGCAATAAAAGTCATCGAATCCACATATTCTGTGAATGTCTGACAGCACACCCAAAATGGAAACCGATCAATATATAGTAATTACTTTATTAATTATTAATTCCCTTGATTATCTTCAATAGCCACTAAAATCCATCGGTCCTATTAGCTTCACTGAGTGGCGGCAGTGATTTGTTTCTGCACACAATGAAAGCTGCTGCTGCTGCTTTGTGCCAGATCCAGTGAAGTGTCAGTCGATGGTGCAACATGACCTGAAGACGAGCACTTCAGTTTGGCTCTTTATGTTCTAATAACTCATGGTAAAGTCAACTGACAGAAAATGCTATGCTTAGTCATCTCTGAAAAGGACATAGAGAAAGAGAGGAGAGTGCATCGCAAAAACTGAGTAATTCAAATAATTAATAGTATAATTAAAAATAAAATGTGATGAAAATCCAACATTAACATCTATCTCTCAACCTAAGGACTTAAAACAAAGCATAATAAACGTCCTTAAAACAGCTTAGAAATCATATATGTCCAGTGATAGTCATGGGTACATTGAAAACAGGAACTGCTAAAAGGTAATTAACCATTTTTTAACAAATAAAAGGAATATCCCACCAACATGGTTCTTATATTCCCCGGACACTGACGCTCCATTATTCATGCATACACATTTGTCCTGTGTTGACCTGTGGACAAACAATGTCAGATTGCACATTGCTTGTCCAAGCACTCATGTCTCGAGGATGAGTCATTTAGGGATGTGTGAAAACCCCTCGCCAAGATTTCAGAAGGAAGTGAGTGAGCGACGTTCTTTTTCTTGCAATTCTCTCGGAAAATAGCTCCGGGAGACGTTGCTAACATCACAAGACTCAAATAAATATCTGCTGACAGTGCCTGTCCATGATAGCGTCACATCCATTTTCTCACATAAATCTTCAACCCCCCCCCCCCCGCTGGCGTGATTCTATCAACACACAACTCTTGCACTCAAAAGAGACGTATATCAAACGTGTGTACAGCGACCACATAAACTCCCACCCAGGTAGACATGGAAATATACTGCTCACTGATGTATTTCCCTCATAAAAGGATAGTGTTGTTGATAAATGCAGTGTGGTCATTTACACCATAAAGCATCTTTAAACCAGATCAAGCAGTCCAGTGTCAGGATGAAATGGGATTTAGACCTGAGGAAAGCATCTTCCCTTTTTTTCTACTTCTCTTTCCAAGCATTTGAATCATCACAGTAGTTGAGACTCCGCGGCCACAGCTCCCCATGCAGTCTGCTGCTCCAATCACCTTGTTCACCAAGCTAGTCCTCTACTGACCATCTCTCTCTTTCTCCCTCTAGACTCTCCTTAAGCCATTATTTCTCAAACCATCTCCGACTCAGGATCAGTCACAGCTGCCGTGAACTTTTGCTTGGCGGGACGCCACGCCACACTCGGCCTCCCCAGGGTGACCTTAAAGAGCATCAAACACATCTGTGATGAAATTAATTAAATGAGATGGGAACACATCAAGGGACTTAGATCTGACGGGTGGTGGCAAGTGTACATTTTCCAAAGAGTTCTTATGAGTAGATTTGGGTCCCGCTTGTTGAGTTGCAGAGCGGCATGTCACCGCAGCATTTATGATGCCTTGGTCACTTAATGAACAGAGTGAAGTCATAAAGGGAACACACTGAGGAGAACAAGCTCAGCTCTGTTTCTGCATTATTTCCATTATAGCATTACCAATTATTAGCTTTTCCGCTTCACAATAATATTAACAAGAACTGACAGCACACAATCATTTAGCTTTGAGTGGAAGCTTGAAAAAGGTCAGCTTTCTTCCCATATTGGTCCATTTTCCCCTAATTTTCCAGGCTTCAATTCGGCATCATACCCGCCCGATCATTTAATTTAATTCTGCCTGTGAGCTTTTAACCAATTGGTTATTTGACGCTGCTCCGCATGCCCTTTAAAGCTGCTATAATCACTATTTTTACATTAACCGACTAAGAATATGCAGTATTTTTCCACCTTTTTTTCACTCGACACAAGCGACTTGTGGAGGAATCTTGTTGTATTCTTATAAACATGCTAACATCGCCAGTTTTCCACTGTTACTATACATCTCCAACTGATTTCTCAACGCCTTGTCCAGCAGCTGTGAAGCCGGACTTCTGAGCTACACAAGCTTCCTAACCGATGGTTATATATTGATCAAACACTCATGCACAGTAATTCATTGCATTTCCAGTCCATGGCAGAATAAATCACTCTGCAGAGGTTGTTTATCTTGACGTCGTGAATCTCTAAAGGCCTCACTTGTGTATCTCATGAAGCAAACAATAAATTATAAAAGGGGAACACCATCTAAATTAAGAATTCCTATATGTTATGTTCCAAGGCTTTGGGAAGTTCATTCAATAACATGAGCTTCTCTCTCAAAGCCAGAAACCAGAGAAGTAAGTCTTCAAGTGTGGAGCTGCTCCATAGACAATGCATGGGAGACTGATTTTTCCTTTTTTAAAAAGAAAACCTGCATGAGCTTTATTTTATTGCAGTGCCCTCATACTCAGAACTCCCCCTGGGTGCTCTGTGTCATCTACAACATCTTTCATTGTCTAAGGATTTTATATGTGATCACATCACCAATATAAGTTTTAGCACAGTAGTTTTTGGATTTGGGAGAGAGTAGTTCATGTTCATATTTTTGGACTTTCTTAGGAATTGCATATAATAATTTTGAAAATGGGCGTAATTCTCCTTTAAGAATCTCATGAATCCAACAATGTTTACTGATGAATTGCCTTCTCTGTCTATAATGAGGGAGTAGTCTAATTGGTAATTGGTTGTACGTGTTGCATTTTTCAGTCATAATGAAGCTTTGCTGTACAAACACAGGAAGCAGTTGGGATGTAGCTAAAAGCCTAAGAACCGCAAGAGATCCAATCTCAGCGGTGCCTCCTCTCCTCAGCCTCCGCCAGAGGAAGAGACATGAAGATCGGTGGAGACGGCTCCCTGGGCTGATCGCCATGCACACTCCCTGAATACAGAGAGAAGAAACAGACATTTTCCTCTGCACTCAGCCAGAGCGCATGAGAGAACCATTTCAGAGCTATCATTACAAGGAAAGGGGGTAAATTTCACCTTGACCCGACTGAGCTGGTTGAGTAACCTCCGTCCCCGGCTGCAGGAAGAGTGAATTGGGTCTGAATGCTGTGATAGCAGGTTGACAGCTCAGGCTGGGAGAGGACTCAGGTGAGTATGTAAATAAAGAATCAACTGTTATTTTGAAAGGAGAAGTCCTTAAAAGCTGCCATTGCTGTGTGTTTTCATTACAGGAACCTTTCAGATTGGCACACACAAACATAACAGTGACCTTTAGATGGACTGTGTGATTAACAAAACTGTGACAACAATAGCTCCGGTGAGAAAAGCTGACTAATGCTGCCTCCATCAACAACAACACAAGGACAAAGGCAGGCAGTGTGTAGCAGCTCTCTCCGTGTGCTATTCAACGGCACGAATAACGAAGCTACCAGAAAAATGTTCGGCCATGAACAAAAAGCATTGATAGCTGCTGCACATTCTCAGTCAGCGGGCCGTCATGTGAGTGTGTGGTGTGCAAGTGGAGCGTGGCATTGTTTGTGCGGTGGCATGTTAGTGGAAAAGGTTTTTGTGTCACCATTGATTGTAGTTTCGTTAGGTCAAATGTCATCGGGGTTGAGACAAACAAACATCGATGTAGAGGCTGTGAAAAGGCTGAGTTAGTGTTTCGGAGTTTCACAGAGGGAGATCGAGAGCCCTTCAATAGGATTGTTGGCTTTTCAATTATTAATACTAGTAATAAAATACACAAAAAAGAAAAATAATGATCAGAACTGGAACACAAAAGTCTACACAATCAGACTTTGGCTAGCTATAGCTTTGGCTAGCCATCTCTCCTGCTTTAGCGTTAGCGTTAGCATTAGCATTAGCTGGCTAGCTGGCTAGCTGTCTGTGTCTGTCATAATTTTACCTGCTGTTTCATATAAATGATACATTTCTATGGCATAATAATATTGTATATAAAATAGATGCTAAAAAGTCAGATTGCAGTGTAAAGTCTGTTCTTAGTAAGTATGTAGCTTCTGCTTTTTGGCTTTGTAGGGCAGAACAGGCTAAACCTAGTGTGTCCGAGGAGAAGCCAATACAAGGTGAGGACACAAACGGCGCAGCCCAAAGGCTGAAATTGATCTTTGTGGCCCTTTGATAAATCTGTGACCCAGAATCCACCTCCAGACTCAGTAAAGACTCTACGGTGATGGAGAACAAGACTAAACAGTAATGACACTGGGGATTGTGTTCATCCACGGTCTGAGAAATGAAAGATTCATAACTTGAACTTGAAGCAATATAAAGGAATGGGAGTGTTGGGAGTGAGTAAGTGCCGCGCTCTCGGAGCACTCATTCACACAACACAACAGATTTACCTGACATTCATTATAAATAGGGATGGAGACTACAACTACCATATATAGTTTTTATATATTTAATCAGTATTTATGTAATCTCAAAAGTCTTTTTCAAAGCAGACTTTGAGTTACAGTATCAGGCAAAGCACAGGTGTTGCTAATAACATTAACGACGGCTCTGTTCCAGTCCAGCCATCGTTAATTTAATCATTTACACCTGTACACCTTTTACTACTGTGACAAGTCAAAAATGTGAATGTGCATCTCAGTAATTGTAGAAGCCCTGTTATTTTTTGCAGGTTTGTACTATTATTATTATAAATATTGGAGTGTAACGGGGGATAAATGGACAAACAAACAAGTGAAAGTAAGATTAAGTAATGCACATTGCAATGTTGGGCTCATCGTAGAATGCTAATCACAAGCACCACAAGTTTTTATTGGTTTCATCAAGTTTCATGTATTGGAAGATATCAGTGTAATGTGTGACCTTTTCTTTCCTCAACAGTTCAACCATGACACATCAAGTTTGCAAAATGTCCTTACAAATCTAATTAGGAGCAACAACAGAAGATGATATATTGAAGACATTATTTATGCAACACTGGATGTAATTGTATTGCTTAACGTGAGTTTAAAGAAACGGTTAGAGTGGGAAATGCACTTATTCTGCCAGCAATTACATGAGAAGACCGATACCACTCTTTTTTATCTGTGTGGTAAATATAAAGTTAGAGGTTTAGACGAGCTGGAAAGCTTTTTTCCTTTAATGTTAAAAAACACAATCTTTTTCTCGTACTGTCTGTCTGAATAAACCTGTACTCACACTCGCCTGTATCTTTAAGCCCCGCCTCCTAAAACAGCCCGCTCTGATTGGCTTGTGAGAAGATTATGGGGCACCTTTGCAAATGTTCTCAAGCTGTGTGTGTGTGTGGAGATACTCAGATGGGAGCACTGTACAGAACATCTTCAAATGATCACGTTAACTGTCAAATGTGAGAAAGCCATTAACGATTGCATCTTTGATGAAACACAGCTGAGAAGAGCCATGACTGAACACTTGTCAAATTCATAGCAGACTGGTTTAACGATGCTTTTTACGAGTCATCTACAGAGAGTTCGAGAGTCAGTTCACACCGCATACAAAGCAGCTGCAGGAAGTTGACTTGTAATGCATTTTAATTAGCAAATAAAAACCAATTTTATTTGCACTTGTGGGGATTAAAAAGAATCACTATTGCAATCAGGACTCCGTTTGGAGGCTATGTGTGTTCAGTGGAGTCTTTCTGTTCAATGAACTCGATGTTTTTCTGGTTTTGCCGGCACTAAATACAATTTTAATCACCATGCATAATGCACTCACAAGCATTACAGCAAGTTCTGAAGCACTCATGTCTTGATAAACTGCCACACTGGCTGTACAAAATGACCAACACTTTGTTCAAATGTCTATTTCATCTGGTTTACTGCTTAATATTTTTTCTTCTTCTAAAAATATCTTGGACATTTTGGGAAATATGCTAATTCTCAAAAAAGTTTTACCCTCTAAAACGCCTTGTTTGCAGTTGTTGCAACATCTCTACTCACCCCTTTAACTGTTTAAACTAAATGTATAGATATTAAAATGGACACAATTTAAGTCCTAAACTAACTAAATGAATCAGTTTTTCAAACAGTAGTATATCAGCATTGACATTCAAATACTTCCTTGCAGAATATGCAAACATTCTCCCACTCTTTACATTGTTCCCCCCACTTGACACCTCAGCAGGTTAAGACAAACTCATCAAGTATGCGCACACACTGTTTGACCCTGTCAATATGTAAAGTCCATTGTTTTTATGCGTCAGAGCTTTTGTAGTCGGCGCTATTAGCATCGGGAGAGTAATTGTACAGGGGGTTGGCGAAGGACAGCTTGGCATCTTTCCAGGTCGAACCCTGCTGTGGACACAATTAGACATACATCACGTCACTGACTTCTGCACAGATAATTAAGGTAAGCCCCAAAGGTTGAGCACACACACTTTACCTCCACCTCTCTCCTCCAGGGGTAGACACTGATGGAAAGCCCCCGGACATCACTCCTGCTGGGGTTAACTGTGGGACAGCCGCCTGGCCTTTCATGTAGGCACGGGAGCTGAGGGAAACACAACCACGTACGCAGGCTTAGAATGAGACCAGCCCTAATGTGCGGGAGCTCACAACATGCAGGCAGAATCTAAATAAAATTGACCTGTTATGCGTCCGTAATTTCACCTCTGACCTTCATAAAACAGTTCATCATCTTCCAGACGTGGAATAATCCCACATTGTTTCCACTGCTGAGTAAAACGAGTGTTGAAGCGCATCGGTCCGTGTTATAGAGATACCAGTTCACACCTACACCTCTCTATTTATAACTGCGCTTGACACATGAGACAAATGTGTACAGACATGCACAGATATAGAATGTACTGTTGTGTGTATGAATCATATCATGGGAAGGTAAAATATTTCTATAATATTGTCTTTTAAGATCACCCGCACACACACTCACACACACACGCGCACACACACACACACAAAATCAATAATCCTACAACACAAATGTGCAGAAAGGTTCAGCGACCTCCCTGTGACCTCCTCAAATGTTAGATCCACTTATTGAATTGGTGTGAGGCGAAACGTAGAAAAATGAGATTTGTATAGCGGAGAACCCTAATGCTGTCCGAACACAACTCGCCGATGATTGATTGGACATTTCTGTGCGCTGACCTCTGCTCTCCAGTCAAAGCCTCGGTTATCCATCACTCCGTAGTCCATAGGGTCGGGCTTTCTGTGGAGCCAGCGGAAAAAAAAAAGCCCTCATTACTAACATCATCATCATCACCAGGAGTCATCATTGTAGCCAGAACTCACATTAAATAGCGTTTCTTCTTGAATAAAGCCAGAGTGCAGACGGCGACTCCGGCTACCAGCAGCAGCAGTCCGATGGCGATGCCAACATAAACAGAGTCTAGACAACAGGGAGGGACATTTAACTCTTGCATAGAGACCTGCAGAGACGATAACAGGGTACGCAAGGATCCAGTAAACAAATTGATAGAGCGGCGAGGTGCGTTTCTTTACTACCCAGTCGTGTGTCCTCTGGTTTGGGTGTCGCAGTGGCGAGAGATGGTTTCTCCTTCACATGGCAACGGTTGCCCGTCCATCCTGGATTACACCTGACCATCAGGTACCAAGACAAAGTACAAAGTTATGACGCTGAAGCTGAGAGAGCATGACGCATGGCATGGTATCGCCTTTTAAACAAGTGCAGGTTTCGTCAGGTTTGCATTCTATTGGTTTGGGTGGCAGAAGCTGGACCATTACTTGTAGCTATTTCACCATTTAGTTATTACTTTTAGCTTAATCAGAATCAGGTGCAATAGACCTTAAGTGGCCAAGTAGTTCATTAGCTGGTTGGACTATAAAGACACTAAAGATCTCAGAGACTCACACAGATTTGTTATCCTATGTTTGTGGTTACGTACGTTTAAAAATCATTAAGAATCATTTAACTTTTCACGGGATTTGTTGACAATAAGAATAAAAACATCGAAAAAAACTGACACACACACACACACACACACACACACACACACACACACACACACACACACACACACTTAAAAAACGAAACCTCTTGACCAATGATGCAATATTTATCTGCTGGACATCCTACATGGAAAAACACACTAATTGCAAATAGTTTGGCCCGTCTGGCAAACTGCATCTCTGGGAAAGAAAGCGAGTTCGTCTTCTCCCAAATGGAGACTCTACTCCAAGTAAACATCTGTTCAGTATCAGCCTGATTTCTGTGCAACATTGAGCTTCTAATGCGAAACACACAGCTCTCAGTGGAGCCAGACTGTGTCATTATCATTCAGAGGGGTTCAGGGTACATATTGTGTGACGGTCTGGCCATGGCAGTAAGACGTCCCTGGCCTGGTTCCCTGATGGATCCTGTTCAGAAGAGTGGGGGAACGTGATGCAAATACTGAGCCAGAGGTGCCCTTTGAATGGTGGCCTAGGGTTCTGCTTCAGCAAGGCTGTTATCAATGCTGAACGTTTACAAAAGCTCCACACCACACTGTCCTGCTTCATAATGAGAGGAGGCAGTGGTGGTAGGCGGCACTGCATTGGGGAATGTTGGATGAAAAAGGGGGATCAAACACAAGGAGGCTGAATTAGAGCAGTGAAACATCTTCACAATGCATAAACAGTCTGGAGGAGCACGTCTGTGTTTGATTGACAGCAGCTGGGCTCCAGTAGGGCGGCTGGGTTGAGAGAAACAGAGTAAATAAACTTGTAGCCATGGGCAGACTGTATAGATGTCGTAGCAGACAAAAGAAAAAGAGCAATTCAATTTCAGTTGGTCTTTTTTTGTTCCAGCATTTTGCATTTCAATTGCCAACAGTCACATTCAGTGTGTGGAAAATTAAAAAGCAACCGTCTGACCCCAAGATGGAGAAATGTGGATCTTTCCGAGACAGTTCAGTGGCTCGCAATGATGTTAGCAGATCCAGCAGCAAGTCTCATAATTACATTCTTACTTTTAGAATGAAATATTTCAGTCCAAGCTGCTGAGGCAGACAACTACGTTCATAAGCTTCCTTTAAAAAAAAAACCTCCAACAGAGCGATCGCAGTGTCTGTCTGGAGTTTTTTGTGGTCTACCCACTAAGACCACTGGTAGCGGGGGCCGTGTTTAAATATTGACCAGAAGGATCCATCTGAGATTCCCCAGGAAACACTGTGCTGGTGGATAAATGAAGGCAGAAGCACCCTGGTTGAGCTGCAGGGGATAAGCAGATTCCCACATGCTTCGTGGAGCGTGTCTTTTCCAAGGAAAGAAACAAGATTGATGGGATTTCCATGTTTTAAGTCTCACAAAGAGAGATAAAAGATGGGAGGAGGAGTGAGAACAGACATGATACTTATCTTGTTTGTGCATGCTTATGAGTGTGACAGAGTGTTTAGCTTTGTGCTTAAAAATGTGTGTTTATCTGTGTGAGGGTGAAGTTCAACTTACATGCAAACAGGCCCGTGTTTCTCCACAAGGCATGAGCCGCGATCCAGGCAATACAGCGACGGGCAATCTGCACAATCACACAAAAGGAACTGAGCATCACTGCTGAATGTATTATCATAAGTACACAGAAGAGAGAGAGAGAGCGTTGGCGTGTACATTAAGCTACTTTAATACATCTTTTTTCTTCCATCCTGTACATCTGATGGGGAATATTCCTCCCTCCACGTGAGGGTGTGAGGGTAATCAGAGTTGCCTGTTAAATAATCTTCACGTTTGAACCCCCAAAGTCTTGTTCAGCCTTGATAAAGTAGATTTGGCTTGGCAAGGAATGCAGGCTAAATGTGAAGTTTGGTCTTATTCCTGAAAACGCAGGAAGGCAGGGGTTTTAATGGATTTTGGCAGCTCACAGTAACAGTTGAAGTGTGCTTTGAAGACTGAACAACCAGACTTGAATAAGTGTTGAGAGTCACTGCTGAGGCTGGAAATGAGCAGAGATGAACGACGTTTTGGCAACACTTGAGTCGCAACTGACTATTGACTCATGAGCGTATGATAGAGAAAACAGGAAAGGTTTTAAAAATAAATAGATAAATCTATGCATTTGAAATCATCATGTCTAAAAGATGGAGTCACTTAAAGACTTTTTTTTACTGAACTGGAGAGCCGTATTTAAACTAAATGTCTCAATACATCAAAGCATTAAAATCATTCACAGTCACTAATGAAAGTAGAAACTACACACACTATACAGTAAACAGGTGAAACACAAACATATGATCAAGCTACATCTCTAAAACCTCTTGTCACATGTCTGAGCTCCAAAAGGTCCAGGAATCACAAACCACAGTTAATGGGGGGGAAAAGTGTGCAAAGGGAAGGTATGTATAAACATGTTACCACGGCAGCTGGACTCATCAGAGCGAAAAGACAGACAGTCTGCAGAGTGATCGCAACGCTTCTCAAGTGGGATACAACCGGGCCAACTCTCACACACCAGTTCTCCCAGCTCACACTGCAGCAGAGCTGGAGGGGGGGGGGAATGAAACAGGGAAATTGGTCAAATATGTAGAAGGGTGTGTCCACATGGCACTCAAAACTGACCCTTTGATCCTTTCCATACAAAGACATGTCCTATCTGCACATGACTGTTTTAGTGCTTTTCGAGCAGACATTGTGTCAGTCTGTGCACCAAACAGTTGAGAGCACTTCTACCTCCCAAAATAAATTATTCCTGCCTATAAAAATTGTCCTCGTGCCAGAAAACATAAACCTGCTGCTCTTGACCGAGAAAGCAATGACATCAAGTTGATTTATTTAAAGAGTACATTTAAAAAGTAGAAAAGTGCACTCAGTCGAGCAGATCTCAGGAAAGGTGTGTCTCCCTCTCCCCTCCCGTCTCTCTTACGGTCACGATTGCAGAGAAGATAACAAAAAGTTGGATTTATTCATCTCCTATCGAGCTTAACTTTAGTGCATCATATTACATCGGGGATGGAATCAACCTGAAGATGCAAAAAGAGACCATACCTTTCTGTGAATGTGAGTTTCAGACCACAAAGTGTGCTGCAACAGACCAGCTGAGGCTTGGTTTTAGACTAGCCGACCATTCAATAACCACACTTGACACAGACGCACACATATACTTACGGCAGCTGTACTCGTCCTCTCCATCAGGGCAGTCTGGGACGCCGTCACAGCGCAGTACGGAGGGCAGGCAGAGATCGTTCAAACACTGGTAATGTCCAACAGGACAGCGATCCTGAGGAGGAATAGTACCGGGTACCACGGCGGGACAATACTCTTCATCGGATCGGTCGGCACAGTCCAGCTCTCCATCACACCTCCAACTCTCCGGGATACACTGATAGGAGTGCGTGCACCGGTACTCGTCCGCACCGCAAGTCAGAGGCTGGGGAGTTACCGGTCCTGAGGTCACAGGGAGGATACAGAGTTACACATGCAGAGCAGATAGCCTAACACCCCCTTGAATCCCCTTTCATTGATTTTAGTTCAGCCAGCAGTGAGAAACCTCAAAGGATTCTTTTAAGACAAAGTGTACACGGTGTGCTCATGGTAGTTCAAGGGTGACGGGAGAACAGCCGGGTGGGAGAGAGGAAACATTACAATATAAATGTAACTGCTCCCCCCTTCCCCCATTGCCCTCAGCACAGTCCCTCGACGCTGACCCAGTCTCCACAGTGAATTTATATGGACCTACAGGGCAACAGGCTCCATTAACTCACTATTTACACAAAATGTAGACGGAAACGGAGCAGAGGAGAGGAGAGTGGATGTTAGTGGGAGAGAAAATGTGGAACAAGAAGAAAGGGGAGAATGAGCACAGCGCTGACGGGACGGGGAACCAGGTGGAAGAGCAGAAAGACACGAAAATGAAAAATGACCTTCTGCCATGCACTCTGCAGTGTAGGAGATGTCATCCAAGGCGATGTCCGTCCACATGTCTCCCCCCACCTCTGCCTGGAAGGTCACTCTGAAAGGTGCCGGGTTGGACAGGACGACATTAGCGTACGTCCACTGGTTACCACGGTTTCCAGTGGCGGCCCACATCAGCAGACTGGTGCCGCTGGGTCCAACCGTGTAAACCTGGTGAGGTGCAGAACCAACATGTCAGGTGTGAAGTTTCGTCAATACAATTTTACTTTACATTTAAATTGAAATTTGGTGTTATTGATTTTCTTTCAGAAATGTAAATATTTTATAATCAAGTGTCAAGGTTTATTTTAAAGCTTTTCATTTCATAATTTATATTAGTATATAATGATTAAAATAATGTTTACTGCAAAAAGACTATTTTAAAGATGTGTTATTGTTTGTTTGAAATCAACACAGCCAACAAAGACACCTAAAAAAAAATCAAGGTTCTGTTATGCTTTAATGGATTATAGACTTTAATTTCTTTCTTTGGGTTCGGGTGATTGGCAGTGAGCGGAGTGTCATGAGTAAAATAGGAAAAGACGTTTCTGTCACCAGCAAATTAAGCCTTCAGGTTTACTGTGACGGATCGTTACAGTAAATGACAAAACAAAAAACATGTTTGGAAGCTAGACGCCTGACGCAGAAACATAAAGCCTTTGAATTATTTATGGAAATGTGGCTCAGATGAGATCACCTTCAGCGTTCCCATCCTGTCAGAGCCGTGCATGTAGAACCAGAAGCGCAGGTGACACAGGCCGATACTGGCGGAAAACGGTCTCCTGGTTATCACCTTGGCGACGTCGCCCTCCCTCTGAGTGGCTGAATGTATGTACAAGAAGTTCCCGCCGCCGCCTGGATACAAACACAGTGCAGAACACTGTTATAGTACATTTATGGAAGTGATACTTCAGTGATGAATGGCAAAGCTGCAACTATTTAAATTCTAGCTGCACTGCAGGCTAGACATCTCTAAAGTTCTCCTGTTGCTTCCAATGTACATGACATCCGGCCGGAGGAAAGCGTTTGAGCTGTCGTTAGAGCCTGCAGCCAAAAGCTTCTTCAAGTCGGCTCGCTTCGGAGATGGAAAAGCATCTGTGTGAGGCCAGAACACACACACACACACACACACACACACACACACACAACACTGGATTCTTCTTCTTTGACTCCAAAAATAAATAAATAAACTGCTGCTGTTTGCACACATATTGCTTCGTCATTCCGACGTTAACGTCATCTGATAATGCAACGCATAAGTGATGTCTGCAGAGTGCAACCATTGTCCTTGTCTTTTTATGAGCATGTGCGTTACAGATGGCCGGGTTTATTGATCCGCTGTGTAGTGAGATCAAAAGTTCAGAGAGTGTCCAGATTCATCTCTCGCCGGGTGTGAACTCAGCATCTCACGAAACAGCGAATACAAGGAAGCATTAGAGCGACGCTGTAGACTCGCATGTGTTGGTTCATTGAGTGCAAGGTTAATAATGTTTCAAATATATTGGAGGATATAATGACTTGGATACACAACACATCTGGCAACACAATCAAACAACAATATCAAAACTGCTTAACAGCCATAAATCTAACTATATGCTGTTGGTGGTTGGATTCACACTGCTACATATATTCTCCTCAATTGAACTCCTGCTGTGCAAAACTACTATAACAATTTTCATTATTTATTTTAGAGCTGCTCCCTTTTACTTATCAAGGTCGTCAACATCAACAGCCCTGTGTACCAGGAAAAGGAAGCAGCATCAACAAACAGAAGACATACTGACAGCCAAAGTGCAAAATAATGCAAATTACAAAGTCAAACAGATACGGAAGTTTACATTGCCTCGTATAGATGAGTGTACGGGTAACCTTAGCACCAACAAGGTGGTTTGTACAAAAACCATGTTTTGATACAGCAGCATCACTGTACACAAGATAAACAACAAGTCCAATGCTGTTAAGCTCAGTTTGACTCCGGCTAACATCAGGATGTATTATTAACCCTGCCTTCACATGCCTGTCGAGGCTTCTATTTCCCAGCTGTCAGGTTGTAATTACAAAGACGCTGCTCTGAGCCGCCTGGGAGCTGAAAACATGGAGGGTGAAGGGAGGAGGAAGAAGTTGTTTTTTCTTAATTTTGAGAAATGTTTTTTTTTTTGACAGCTTTATTAATCTTTCACTTAAAAAACAAGACAGAAAGCAAACACATGCAGTGAGTTTTGAATATAAACAGGGAACTGAGTGGAAATGCCACCTTCAGGTGTTGGGCACCCACGGTCCTGCTGATGGGGCTGTCAGATTATAAAATGCTTGTATTGTAAATGTGGGTACTGACCAGGACTGTGGTCAGCGGGAGGTCCAGCTCCGGGTGTCTCACTCCGATGACCGATACTCCAATCAAAGTCATTAATAGTGTCCTGAGAAAGCTGACAGGTGTCCTCCCACTGGTTTTCATCCATGTTGAAATTACAAGCGCCTGGTAGGCTGACTCTGTCTTCTGAGAGAGAGAGAGAGAGAGAGAGAGAGAGAGAGAGAGAGAGAGAGAGAGAGAGAGAGAGAGAGAGAGAGAAGAGAGGAGAGAGAGAGAGAGAGAGACAGAGACAGAGAGAGAGACAGAGACAGAGAGCGAGAGAGAGAGAGAGAGAGAGAGAGAGAGAGAGAGAGAGAGAGAGAGAGAGAGAGAGAGAGAGAGAGAGAGAGAGAGAGAGAGAGAGGAGAGAGAGAAAGAGAGAGAGAGAGACAGAGAGAAAGAGAGAGAGAGAGAGAAGAAGAGAGAGAGAGAGAGACAGAGAGACAGAGAGAGAGAGGAGAGAGAGAGAGAGAGAGAGAGAGAGAGAGAGAGAGAGAGAGAGAGAGAGAGAGAGAGAGAGAGAGAGAGAGAAGGAAAGAATAAGAATTCTGGGTTTAAAAGTTGTTTTCAGCTCTACAATAAAATGGATTCACTCCCATTTCCTGTTTGAACTCACCGCAGTCTATCTCATCGGATTCATCAGCACAGTCGGCCTTGTTGTCGCACACCAGGTGAAACTCAATGCAGTGTCCACTGTGACACACAAAGTCTGTGACTGCAGGGCAACTGAGTGACTCCACAACATCTAAAACACACAAACACAAACTTAGGAACAGAGGGAGAAAACAGAATCAGGTAATCTCATCTAATCTTTTTTTATAGGACCGAACCACCAGACAGAAACTAGCATGAATGGAAAACGCTACGATGAACAACTGTGTTATATTTAAAACTTCCTGTTCTCCGCACCAAAGGACATTAGCGATGGAGAAGACAGTAAACAAAAGCAGACGAAGGCCTGTTAGGGAAATCAAAGCCTTCCTCCTCCAGCTCCGCCTTGTTTGAGACAGAACAGAGAGGAAGGAGGAGAGACCAGGTGGAGCGGAGACAGCACACATATAACACATTACAGTATTTGGATGTAGAGGCAGAGGCATTAAATGATCTGAAATGAACAAAGAGTTTCAGCGTGGTTAAAACCATCATCAAAAAAGATTCAATTCTATTCTAGCGTGCATTTCAAGTTGACGTTGCACGCCTCTCAGTCTGTTTTGACATACAGTGTGTGTCAGTTTGACTGGAGGTCAATGTTTATGTCGCTCTGTGTCAGTGTGTTTCCATTTGGGTGTTGCAGAGTGCCTTGGCAGAGGAAACATCCCACGTGGTGTCCAGACTTGTGCCAGGTCCTGTTTAATGTTTGACATCTGCCTCGGACGTAAACTTCAAACAGCGTCTGTCGGTCTGAAAGAAATCCAACTCTCTCCCTCTGAGACACACTAACACACTAACTCTCTCTTCTTCTCATCAGATGAAACATATTGCCATAAAGATTTGTATATCTTGCTTGTCAAGATTATTGAGAGAATGTCATTTCAGATTTTAAGAAGGCCACTCGGCTACGATTACTCATTCGGCTAAACCCCCTCAATAAGTAATCACACCTTGTTCGTGTACTTTTGACATTTTATATTTAGTAATCTTCAAAGATAAAACAAACATACTCCCATGACTTTTAATCAAAAGGTAGATATGGACTGGTATGAACAGCTGACTGCCAATAAAAGACTAGAAGTCTATAAGCATGAATATTTTACTATCAAAAGTTAAAGTGACTTTTAAGAGGTGAGATTTGTATTGAAACTCTGCACAAAGCGACTTTAGTATATGTGCAGAGGTTTGCTGAATACCAGTGACTCTGATTACTTTGCCAGGTGGTGAACTTTTTGGCTTTACACACACTTTCCACTCCACTGCTCCATTGTGGGACATTTCCCATCTCCTCTGCCCACCTGCTTGCACTTTTAACACCTCACACAGAGATGAAAGTGCTGAAAGGTATTTAAGTTACAAAGGTGAACAGCTTTATAGATAACAAGGCAGTAGGCTACCTCCCACTTCATTCTTTAGTTGTATTTCAGCTTACTTAGCTAGCTGACTAGCTTACATTTCTTGATAATCGCACTTTCTTGTTTGTATAATCACAGTAAACCTTTTGTTAAACTTGCTTAGTTGCTTCTTTTTTTAAAAACTTTAGATGAAAAGATCGATACCAGTCTAATATCTGTGCATTGAGAGAAGATAGCTTAGCTTAGCATATATTTCTGGACTTTTCGGACAGAGCCAGGGTAGGTGTTTCCCCCTTCTCTATGCTAAGCTAGGCTAAAAGCCTGCTGGCTGTAGTGGTGTTGAACTTTTTTTTTTTGTACAGTTAATTACATGTCGAATGATTCTTGTTCTAGGCTAATGTTCCTTGCAATGGCAGTTTTCTCTTTTGTTTTTTAGGCAACACGCTGCTTAACCTACTTGGGGCACAGTCTATGAACTCCAGGTCATCCAGGGAAGCTCCTCCACTCACGTCCATCAAGCGGATCCCCTCGAATATCACCTCAAAGTTTCTCAGATTCCTCAGAGGGATCTCCGCTCGGTTCCATTTGTTCCCTTGATGCCCCGTTTTGTTCCACGCCTCCCACAAGTTGTTCTCTGTCTGTGGAGAAGAGCAGCGTTGACAAAGGACCATCATGGGGCCCGCATTTCTGGTTAGAACGTCAACTGTAACGTAATCATTTCACAGAGCAGCAGTGATTATCAAAACTATCAATGAGCTGAAAGGAACTCTTGGACGTGCTGAGAAGTACTGAGTGAATACCACATAAGAAGAGGCATTAAAGTCTCATTAGCACAACATTATAGAAATCAGTTGCCTTCAGACCTGCTTTTCAGAATGAACCCGTGCTCAGCCTGAGTTATGGTAATAAGTTTCTCTCATGCCACATATGGAACATATTAAAAGACAGTCTGTAAATCCTCTGTCTTTTCCCATGGTACAAGCCAGGCACTAAATCATGACTAATACAGCTTTGAAACAACCAATGTGACTTTGAAAGGGGTTTAGGGGACGTATCTAAACCAACGTTTTTTATTGTTGTGTCAAGAGCATGAATGAGACATTTAAAGTCATATCACGTCACATTAAAGACTAAGACACAAGAACAAGAGGAACTTTTATAGGTATTGTAGAAGCAGTAGAAATTGTAACTTGTAAAGAAATATTTAAACCGTCCCTCTTGCCTTTCTCCTGTCCTGGCTGTAGTGCCGTGTGGCTCGGTCCAAGCCACCTTTAATTCCCATTTACAGAACCAGGTCTGATCTTTCAAACAAATCCTTTTCAAAGAAGGATACAAACAAAGAAAAAGATTAATCTGCAAATACATTGTTACAATAACACCACAATCTCTGCGGCATTGGCGAAAGACAACAGCAGTTAGATCTGCAAAAGCATGAAGCAAAGCAAAGAACAGAAAGCATTAAAGGATCAAACTACCTCCTACTAACAGGTATTACCTCTGTAGCCAAAGCCTGATTGTATTCCTCCGCTCCCTTCACTGGATACCAGTGGCTGCCCAAATCTGCTATGTGACACTTAAAGTGGTTTGACTTGTTTTGAGGCTAATGATTGAGTTTTTATTCTATTGTTTCTGTAAATTGCACTTACATTGTTTGGCTTATTTGAAGCTATTTTACTGCACTTACAATTATTTCACCTATTTGAAGCTAATGTACTTTTAATCCTTGCTGTTTGGAGTTGTATCCTCAAGATTGTTTGCGCTTATTGAAAGTCGCTTTGGACAAAAGTGTTGCATCCGCCTTTAACCTGACTGCTAGGAAAGCACAGACAGGGTTTAATATAGATTGAAAGGACCACATTGGCTTCTAAAAAAACATCCATTTTATGGAAACACACACACACACACACTTTTTATCTTGTGTCTCGCTTGAGGTGATTGGAGTGATTGTTAAACTCTACTTCAGTTTGAGGTCAACACAGAGAAGCAATCTGTGGTTAAACTGCAGTGTTTAATAGAGGAAAGTATAGATTTAACTACCTATCCTCCTGACATTCACAAGTCTAATATTAAGACTTGCATAACTCTGCAATTATTCCTAATAACTTCCTTGTCCTCTGGTCTTTTTAAAAGATGGCAGAATGACTGCAGTCATTAGAAGAGAACATCATTATTTCAGATTTAGGTGTGTCATGAATCCCACAAATGGCAAACTGTTTTGGACATTGGCACGTATTTCAATTAGGTAATATGGCATCAAATGTCTCTCATTGCAAAAACATTCCAACTCACAAAGATCAGCGTTAATATCCACAGGGCAGTTACAGGGAAATTATTAGCGTCTTCAGAGAGTTGGTGGTAACGGGAGCGTATGTATAACTGGGGTCACGCTCAGGCTTTCCAGTAATCATGGCAGCATTATTCTTTAGTTTCAAATCATGCTTTCTTTTTATACAGTCTGAAGGTGTCAGCTTGAAAACACCAGCAGCACTGACAGACTCTCTTCTCATGGTTTCTCTCTGTCATCCCTTGACTCAAGTTTTGAGAAATGTCATCAGTCAGGACCTGTAGCTTGAGTGAGTGATGCCGCAATCCATTCTTTCTGAGATCCCTTGACAGTATCTAATGATATAAGACATCAAACTCATAGATTCAAATGAAATGAAAATCTAACTCTGCAGCTCGGGGGAAGAAAAGGCTGGATGCAAATCAGAAAAGTACACAAAAAACTCTTATCTACTGTGCACTGTGTGTGTGTGTGTGTGTGTGTGTGTGTGTGTGTGTGTGTGTGTGTATGTGTGTGTGTGTGTGAGGTAATGTGAACATGTTGATTGTAAGACTACTTGAAGTCGCAAGATGTGGCCAAAGACTTGACTGCGGCAAAAGAGACCCGGTGTAAATTTGAAAGCCTATTAAAATGCACCCTTGGGTGAGGCAAACACAAGGCGGTCTCCTCTGCTTTACGCCAGCGGAGCCCTGGCTTGAAATAATCTTGTTACCGTGAGAGTAGAGCAAGATTAATAGGCAGCGTTACAGCAGGATTTATCCAGATTTATGTCATGGAGTACAAGCTCAAGCCATAAAAGCAGCCTGAGAGCGACTGACGAGTGTGTGTGATGCTGGCATATGTAGCTCTCGGTGGTGTATCAGTCAACGCGTTTATTCGATCATTTCGAAGGTTCGTTTCCTGCGTTCGCAGTCACGGCAATGCAACGTCAAAGTGAAGAGCGGATATGTATTTGGATAATTTATTTTTATTATCCCGTCGTGACAGTGAAGCGGACAAAAAAAGAACAAAGAAAGTTGAAATCACAACAAAATGAATTTCTTTTAAATCCCGTATGTCTTAACCATACACTGAATGTTCCACTAAACTGAAATCCAATTTGTATTCGTGACTTTTTCACCGTGCAGAACCGCTGGCAGCTGTTTCCCTGTCGACTCACCTTCAATCCAGAGTGCATTAGTTAAATAATGCAACTGGTATTAGCATATTGTTTGCATGAAACAGTCACTTTATAACTATGCTTCAAATCAAGATCCTGTTCAAATGATATTATACTATATTATACTTGAGTAGAACATCTTCTCTCTGGCAGATGTTTGGCTCATCATAATGAACCCAACATTTGAACCCGTTCCATCATATATAAGTATAGAAATGGCCGGATATGTAGCTTCGTTTTGAAGTCATTTCTGTCAATCATCTTAACAGCACGCGGATTCTAAATGTCCGTAAGTAAGGCAAACAAAAAGCCTGCTCTCATAAAATGTTACAGATTAAACACGATGAATACATGAGGATATATTCTTTGCATGAAAAGGAAAATGCATTTATTTGCTTTCTTGCAGAGAGTTAGATGAGAAGTTTGATCCCACCCGGATGACTGTGGCCCATTAAATATGAAGCTGGAGCTAGCAGTCGATTAGCTTAGCATAAAACACTATTGAATGTGGCTAACACATAAAACCATGTCTTGTTGTTTTCACACTTTTTACAATCAGCGTAAAATAACCTTTAGCGATGCTGGTATGTGGACTTTGTGATCTTTATGCTAAGCTAGGCTAACCATATACTGCCTGCCTATAAATGTTTTCCTCACCCCTAGTAGATGTGTATATGAAAATGACATATACTTATCAGACTGCACATGCAGTGGTCTTAAAATTGCCCGCTGCACCACCCTGCTGATTCTCTGATCCGGTCCATTCCCTGCCGAGGACAGTTATCAGTGTGGTGAATAACGACTCGGTCAGTTCACAGGCTTTGTGATATAAATCGACAGGACTGTTGAGCCCCTTGTGAAACTTCCCAGAGGGGAACATTTGCCAGGTAAATATAATCCACTCCCTCCCACTCTGTGTCTCTGCCTATTGACGTCTCCAGGGACATTACCATAACCGCCTTTGTTCTTCAATCCACCTTTAAAAGATGGCTCACACTGTATTAACACTATGATGCTCGCAGTGTGTACGTCTTTGTAGTCACACATGTGCAATTGTATGTTCATGTTTGTCTTTATCTAGCCGTCTTGATTTAATGCGGCTATGAAAGTGCTATAATGTTGTAAATTATAGCACAAAGCAATAGTCTGTGAGTGCTAATGTCGTTGAACCTTCTAGGTCACGCATGCACTCCCCATCATTTATGGGAGACTATAGCGACATAAAGCTGAACTGAGATATTGGTTTTCTCTCTCACACACACACAAATCAGGCAACACACACACACACTTCAGTCAATGCGCGAAATCATATACGATGACCTCTGAACTCACCGCCCACTGTCTGTGACGGTTTGTCTGTGTGTGAGTGATACCACCAGCTCATTTTCATGTCAAGAGCTAACCTTCTTTAAAAGGCCAAATTTGACGTTTTTGCATCCATACGTGAGCAGAGAGAACATGTAAAATAGTCCACGTACATTCATCATCTCCTGCCTCTCACAGAGTCACATAATCAATCACATAGCCAGTGGGCTTGTCTGGAAAAAAATGGACAAATCCCATGATATGAATTTCTAAGAGCGGTGTTGTCCTGCTTTCATCAGATTTGAATGTGCAATCGATAGCATACAGCAGTAGGGTGGTAGCGTATCTGTACAATAATTCAATTCTTAATCAGTATCGACACAAATAACATCTGCATCCGCATTTGTTGTTGACTATCAACAGCTGCGGATTTAGTGCAATGTTGAGTTATAGCTTGGACTACAGGATACACAGTGGTGTTTTAAGTCTTTGTGTAGGATGTGTTGACAATAACAAAAAACTATATCGTTAGCCTTGTTCTTTTATATCTATGGTTTATCGGTCCATCACTCACCTCTAAATCACTTTGAACTGCACTAAAGTGCGAGAAAGAAGCTATAAAAAGGAAGTTTGTTAGGTTGTTAATAGGATATGCTGATAGAGACATATCATAAACTCTGTCGTCTATATGACTTGGCTACTGCAGCATCAGCGTCATGCAAGTATAATGATATTCAAACTCTGCGGGGTGGGATACAACCTCTTGCTGTTTAAAGAAAAAAGAAAACACACACATTTGCATGATAACTTGCTGACGTGTTTTGCAAATTGCAAAAAATGAGTTCTGCAGCACACACACACACACACACACACACACACACACACAAACCACACATCGAAGAATTAATCTACTTATGCACAACTCCTGCTCCTTGACCTTGAGACGACAAAGTCAAATGAAGTTGAGCCTACGCAGACCGCAGGATGGAGGCAGAGTAAATCACAGCAGAATTTCAATGGCCGAAAAACTGCAAGCTGAAATCTTAATCCCTGAAAGTCAACCATGCATACACAAACTAGATGCCTGAATGCCTAACAAGCAAGAAGCCTTGAAAACTGGCAGGGCTGGTGTGTGCCCAGATGGTGGGGTGGGATTGCTCTGCGCCGAGAGGTGACCACGACCCTCATGACTCACTTCAAACCCCCACAGATAAAAAAGAAAACTGGCAGAAAGATTGACAGCCGCGCCTCCCTTTTCACCAAATTACTGAACCCACTAGACAGCAGCGCTAATGCGATGTGATTACTGTCTACATTAACATGATTTAATTTCATCAGACTTTTTCTCTGACTGAATGGGAACCACGCTTGATGGAAAGCGACAGGTTCATTTGATAAATTGTCTGCGGACTGTGGACTAGCATCAGTTAGATTCATAATTCACGATTGAGTGCAAACACTGCAGATGGTTTACCTTGATCAGCAGTCGGATTGTTCCTGAGGCCTTGTGGGAAATGTAGTACCAGAAGGAGAGCTTGCAGATGGCGCTAGACTCTTTCCAGACAGAGCTCCTGATGTGAGCCTTATCACCTTTGAGTCCAACGGGTGTAGCTTCCAGGTACACGAAATGACCTGAAGAGAGAAGAAAGAAGAGATTGGTGACGAAAGAATTTTATTTATCTCATTGCTGTCAGCCTCACTGTTTATTGTTTACTCTCATACATCCGTGTCAGGGCTGTATCAACTTGAAGACGCTGAGGAGAAGCACCTCCATAAGTGTGCAAATGTACATATATGAATGTGTTTATTTATTCATGTGTATCGCTCTTTACCATACAAACTGTATAATGGAATTACAGCCCTAAGAGCCCTGCATCAATCACCTGAAGGCTCACCTGCTGTACGTTCACATACCGCGAAGAAGCTCATTGATTTAGTCATGAATTAAACATTGTGGAGAGCTACCGCAGCAGTTTGCTTTTAACAGGTGGAAATTTGAAAGTCAGCTCAGTTTCATTCACTCCGATTATACAAAGCTCCCACAAGTGACGGTGCACTTGTTCAATTATACAATGCTAATCCAACGAGGAGGCTAGAACAGCAAGGATCTCGCTTTTTAATGAGAAAAATAGACTTAACAAAACGTTACAACTTTTAAATGACTGTGTTGAAGGACAATAGTGAACACATACCACTTTCAGCCATCAATGTGTGATCGTACGAAGGCCGTATGCTTTTCACGGATCCTGTCCCCAGCACCCAATCAAAATTATCGGCCAGGGAGCTCTTCCAGCCACAGCACCCATGCTCAAAGGAGCAGGAAGTCCCACAATCCTTTTCATCAGTGCCATCGCCACAGTCGTCTGTGAAGTCACAGCTCTGCCCCGGAGTGAAACACCGGCCATTTTCACAAGGCAGGAAGCCTGAAGGACAGGAGCCTGGAAACAAGACACACACACACACAACATCATTCAAACTCTCCATCTGTAGCTGGTCTAATATGTAAAATGATACGTTTCCCAGCAAGGACGGTATAGTAGGTGTTGACATTGTGTCTCGGTCTGGTGGCAAGCATACTGAAACAAGCTAACAACGTTTTACTATATACTTCGCTTAGCTTAGCATAAAGACTGACAGCTAGCTAGTGAGACAGCTAGCGTGGCTCTGTCCAAAGGTAACACTAGCTAGCTAACAGCGCCTTTAAAGCTCTTTAGCTGACATCTTGGTTTTTTTTTTACAACTTGTCGCTTTTTTGCTTCGGTTTCTGTACAGTTTAAACAAAATATAAGGTGTTAAAAAATGTGCTTTAGATGTGGTGGTAGGTGTTACTCTTTGATGGAACCAGGCTAACTGTTCCCCTCCTGTTCCAGTCTTTATGCTAAGCTAAGCTAACTACTATATGCTGGCTATAGCTTCATATTTACTGGGCAAGAAAGCAAATTGGCCTAAGAATAGTTCCCAAAATGTCAACATATTCCTTTAAGAATTGTATAAATTTCTATACACAGTTTTTTTCCTGTAGACTTTGTGCTTCACCAGATTAAAGAGCACAACGGGAGTTCGCTTTAACTTCAGAGCATAAGAAGTCAACTCAGGAGAGGGGAGACCATCTGCATACAGCATCAGGGTCTCTTTAAGAAGCTTAAGAAGAAAAGGGAGCATGGGGCTATAAGCCCAAATCAGTGCATCATAGGGTGGCGGTGCTGTGGGACGCTGTAATCTGCTTCTTTTGACGTCAGGCATTCCTGCAGGGTCAGTGCTTGGTTTCAGGGAGTGTTAGAAAGGGAGATGAGGCGTGATGAAGAGGGGTGGTCCCTGTAAGTAAAGGAGAGAGAGGGGTATAAGTCCCTCCTCATCCTTTGTTCCTCTTCAGATGCAAAGGACCAGAAGCAATGTGCCTTAACAAAAGGCACATAGGAAGCCAGGAAGCCATGTGTCCAGAATGTGAAGCCGGGCTGCCTCACCACCTGATATGGAGCTTATTGAAGCCAATCATGCCAATACAAGGTGCCATGTGATCCATTATATTGTTGTGTTTCTTCTGACATGTTATAAATCCATTTCATTTACAATTTTTACCTGGCTTCCTCTTTTACTAATGTATAAATGAAACTGATGCTTCATCATTTTCCTGGTCCCTGTCTCTTTCTTCGCCCTGTTGCATGAAACACAGATAGACAGCAATGGCATCCAACCACATCTCTCTTACACGACAGTGTGTCTGACCTCGTACAAAGAATGCAGATCAAAATGAAGATTAAGTTGAAGTTATGATACCAGAGGCCACTGATGATAAGTCAAGTCTAGTAACATTACTGGCTTCATCCATCTGTCCGTCATTAACTACAGAAACATTTCTGAATGTAATGCAGTCCAGTACACCAGTGTTACCTCAATAGTAGACGTATGATCCATCATCAGTAACTGACAATATGAGCTTCGTAAAGGTAGATTTGAATACAGGACGGCATTAGATTGTACAGGTGTCCCTACAAAGGTGTGTAGATGACGGTTACGCGCAGATTTTAAAAACGAGCCACGTACGAAATAATACAGAAGAAATTGAAGCCTTAATTAATGATCATTGTGAGTGGGAGGGACATCTTTCCATTCATCTTCTCGTGAATGTAATACGTTTTCTCATCACTTTCATTCGTTATTGGAAAAGGTTTCTGCCGCCCTGTTTATAAAGTCTGACAGCGCTCAAGCAGACGTTACATTGGGATTCTTATTATGATTTGCTGACATGCTCTACGTGAAATGTTTGCTGCCTATTCTTTTATTCTTCCATGCAGCTGGCACACATACATAAATAATCTCTGAATGTGCTACGCCTTGTTTGACAGCACATTGTGTTAAAATTGTTTGCAGGTATTCTACGATGTCTCGTTAAAGCCAAGATAAAAATACCCAGCCATAAAAATAAAACACATGATGGTGCTGTGTGTCTCACCACTCCATCGTATACTGCGGTAGTATTATAGAATGAAACAGTGGAGGAAAAAGCCCCCGAGGAGCTTCAGTATATAATTACAGTTCCTGCTGTCTTTGGTCTCATCAGTTTAACTGTACTTTCTCTGCAGCCTGCAGCAGCGACGAAGGCAGTCACAGCAGACATTCTTCTCCCTCGTGGCTTCCTTAATAGTGGGATGAACTTCACTTTACTGTCAGGGCAGCAGTGTTTCTCTGTCTTAACCTTCAAGAAGTACACACGATCTCTTTACTTTCACACAGACTCACATCCCCTTTCTATTTCCACCCCACTTTATTACAGTCTGTCTGTCTGTCTGTCTGTCTGTCTGTCTGTGTGTGTGTCTGTCTGTCTGTCTGTCTGTCTGTCTGTCTGTCTGTCTGTGTGTCTGTCTGTCTGTCTGTCTGTCTGTCTGTCTGTCTGTGTGTCTGTCTGTCTGTCTGTCTGTCTGTCTGTGATAGTGTCCAAGATGCAGTCACAAAACGTTACAGGTGGGCAGTTGAGATAAAAATGAAGATCAAGTAAAAAAAACACACACACACACACACACACACACACACACACACACACACACACACACACACACACACACACACACACACACACACGCCCCTGGGCTGATTTGACATTGCGGCTGTTTTGATCTCATCATTTTTACTGTACTTTTTCTCAACCTAAATTTGATACACTGGAATCCTTATGACAGATAACATCCTTTGCATTAGCTAATCACTTACAGTATACGGTACAGTATGTCTACTGTATAGACAGTATAAGCTTGTTCGTGCTCATTTTTGAGTCACTCTATATAGGGTTGTAGCTATATTGATAAATCACAACGTCCATGTTCATGTTCAACATCGCTTTGACCTTTGAAATCTCAGATTCTGGTTTATTCTGGACCAATAAAGCTGGAAACTGAATCTGTATGGCTGAATACCCCGCGAGGTACGTGAGGAAATATATTGTCATAAGACTTGTTTCAGCGGCAACTAATGTCGACATGCTGCTCAAGACAGAAATATCAATGGAGCAGCCTTTTAAACCTCCAGAGTATTTGTGCAGACATCCAGCAGAGAGAGAGAGATGAGAAACTGTTGGTGAGATGCTAAATGAAACTAACAGCGTAAACATGGAAGCATCATTAGCACGCAGACCTGCGCTGCAACTCAACGAGGCTGCACTACTACAGAGCTTTCTAGTGACTGATTAATACCCTGACTCTCTGGGGGGGTGGGCGTTAGCTTTTCACTGTAAGCACTTGATAAATAAAGAGAGACGACGACACAGTGTCCACGAATCTTCACAGCTTTATACCCTCCTGAGCACAGACAACCCAGAAACTCTCTCTTCTCCCCGGCATCCAAAAGGCAATCAATGTAATAGGCCAATTATAGCCGCAGTAACAATGGTAATAAATCAGCTCTTGTTTTTGTTTCACTCCCCTCTTATAAGGTTCACACTCATAAAGAATGTAAGGCATGCAGACGGACTTCTAATACGTGAAGAGTTCCCATGTCTGAGATACAGACAATGATGGGGCTTGTTTTAGTCAGTGCTGAGACGGACACTGACAAACACCGTGTGGGAGATGTTGCAGGGAGTCTTTCCTTCAGAACATTTTAATCATTTTTACTTAACATATACATTTATATATCTTTTACATTTAATAAAGACATGTTCCCTGAGTAAAATTGAAGATTTTCAAAAGGTTTAGCATCCACATTATGCAAGAGTGTATTGTCTCCACGTTTACCGGAAGCACAACCCACAGATGTGAAGGATGTCCTCAATTTTCCGGAAGTCTAACACATATTTTGTTCATGCCCCATAGACTAGCTGAATCTAATTGAGTTTTCTTTATAAATATTGTATCAATTTCTGAAACTGCTCATTCTTCCTACAAATGAAGACAATGTTTTTATATCCCAGCAGCCAACAATTATCTTATGCTCTTATGAGCACACTGTTACAATGGTTACCAAATATCCAATTAACCACATTTGAATAATTTAATATCTTTCGTGAATCACAAAAAGAATCTAATTTGCATTGGGGCTCCGCAGCCATGTTAATCTCACACGGTCCGTAATTAAAACAAACAAACATATATTCTTATATAGGAAAACAGTTCTGACTGGATACTACAGTTATTTACTAAAAGCAAGAAGAAGACTGCCAACCCAGCACTTTCTTGTGCTGGAATTGACACTTTTCTTTCAGGAACAATAATAAAAAAAACGAAATGTTCCTGCTACACACTGGACTTCATCAACACTGGCTTTTTATTATCGCTTCAAGCCAGGCTTTTACTTCTGTTTCAAGGACAGTGTCTTGTTGAATCTTTGTCTCCTGGACTGTACTGCTACTGTGACATGTTTATATTGTGTTGAAACTGTTAAAGGTCCTCCATTGTTATCTAGCAACAGTGCACGCATACTGCAGTGTCACATTTGGCTTCATCAGTTTCTGATCCAGCTCTAACAAGACAAAGAAAACAAATCCATTTAATAGTTATTAGGTGCATTTAATTGTAATCCAAACCAAACTAAAGTGGTGCACTGACCGTCAAAGGGACATTGTGTTGTGCAGGAAGTGAGGTTTGGTGGGAACACAGTTGGAGCTTATCAGATATAAAACAAGGGAGACAAAGAAGAGTGTGTACCTGCAGGAGGCGGAGGAGTGTTGTCCTCTACTCTAGCTGAGGAGGCGAGCAGACACCCTGAAGAGAAAGTGATGTCATCCAGGCAGATGTCCCCCTTTGGACTTCTTCCCACCTTGCCCTCAAACATGACCTGGAAGTCCGCGTTGTGGCTCAGCGGGATCTCCCTCAACTGCCAGTAGTTGCCCTGATCTCCTGTCAGGTTCAGAAAGAGATGAAGATGCCCTTCACTTTTCATGAACACGCTGAGGGTCCCGATGCCGTCTCCAGACATGTGATAATAGAAACGCATCTGGACAAAGGATGGAAAATGAGAAATAAGGTGGGTGATACTATTCAAAATGTCCATTAGATGGTTTGGAGTGAATAAACTAGGCTATGCAAAGACTAGTTTAGCCAGAAATTGGCAGTATAGGCCACTCTTTATGTATGGCTGTGATCTGCCAATAAACAGCAGCAGAAGAAGAGATTTGCAAACCGTCCAACAAGTTGTCTTGGCCATCTACCCAATCTGGGGAGAGAGGTCTTCAGGAATTTGTTTAAATCGTTTTTTTCATGGATGAGACCGAGTGTATATGCTGCTCATTGGTCCACTCGACCTGTTGTTGCTACTATCAGCCATTTATGGCTATGGCAATATCCAGGAAGATCGATAAAGGTCGTTTCCATACAGCTTTTATGGGATACTTTAAAATGTGCATAAAAATATGGAAACTGCAACAGGCATATTACAAATTGTAACTGACTACTACATTGACATTTATTTAGATCTTTGGCACTCTGACACCCCTTTCTTTTACATTATCTTTTTTCACTTTCCTTTCTCCAAAATAACTATTAGGCTTCTCCACATGGCAGAATATGAAAATTAGCCAAAAGTATGGATATAGGAATTGAATTCAGTTTCAATCTTGTCCCTAAATTGATGCTAATTTCAGTGCATGCCCATCACATAGCACTGAGGCACTGATATGTTTTATAGGTTTTCTCCACAAATAAAGGTGTGTTCATGAACTACTAGCAGTACAACTACACCCTCCGTCTCAGGAGAGAGCCTTTCTCTCCTTCTCACTTCCCCAACCCTCCTTTCAGTTTAATTGGTGTCTTTTTGCAGACTGCGTGATTGATTGACAGGTCAGTAGTGGGATAAGACAGACACGACGCGCAGAGCAAACTGAGCAGTCAATCAAGACGTCGTTCCCGGTGGAGCATCGGGCTGACAGCTGGGCGGACGCACGCACGCGCACACACGCACACACGCACACACTACGTCCACGAGCACATACACTCAACTTATAATTGCTTGTTCAACTCATTTTCTACACGCTTGAAGGAATACCGTCGTTTAAATCTTAATACACTTGTTAGCTTTCTTGCAGAGAGTTAGTGAGAAGGATAGATGCCACTTTCATGTCTGTCAAATACCAGCAGCCAAGAGCAGGTTAGCTTAGCTTAGCATGAAGACCGTAAAAAAGGGGGAAACATTAACTCCTGATATATTGCTTGTTTAATGGACCAGCACACAAAAAATAACCTAAAACTGGTTTTTACACTTTAGCTTAACATGTGTTAATAAGTCAAAGGGTTTTCTTCACTAGCGCGCTGGCTAGCTGTTTCCCCCCGGTTTCAGTATGTATGCTAAGCTAACGCGTCCTGGCCTTAGCTTCATGTTTAGCAGACAGACATGAGAGTGTTATCGATCTTCTCATCTATTCCTTGTAAAGTCTTAACAAAAACTTTAAACGTTATTACTGTAAATATTCCAAAAGTGTTGAATTCAGATCCACATTAACATTTCCTTATGTTAATCATTTATCTCTTAATGGACAGATCAGTGACACATTTCGTTATTTCCTACCTGGAAATTGTATTCTGAATTATAACATTGTTTCTGCTGCCTCTTTAGTCATTAGATCACTGAATAACACTGATGTAAATATATAATATAATATAAATACATATAAACATATGCAATTTATTCAGTATGTAGGTAAACATAACATGCTTTGCAGAGACTTACTCAGGCTTTTGTTGTCCCTTTAAAATGGAACAAACTGCAGGAAGCTTTAAAATAAGAATGAATTTCAGCATTCACGTCAGGGAAGCCAGAGGATTGCTAATGTATTATAACAAAATGTAGTGTGACTTATTCCAATTATTCTATTCATTTCACATTTACAACTTTTTCTATTTAATTTTCAGCCATATATTCTATGCAGAACTTTTGTTCTCAAGGGAGCATCAATGCAAAGATAAAATTCTCAATATATTGATCTTGTTCTTATATAATAATAGTTTTTTGCTGCACTTTGACCTCCACCTCACCTTGCACTGTGAGCTCCTGCGGCTCAGTAAGGGTCCTGACATGTGGGCGGTGTCTCCGGCTGCCTGGGGGAAGGAGCTCTCCAGATACAGGTAGTTCCCCGTGGGGTCTCTCAGGGTGTGGTCACTTGATGGCCCGGTGCCAACTGTGGGGGTGCTGCCCGCTTTTATCAGCCAATCAAAATCATCCAGTCGGCTCTGGCGCCATGAACAGAGGTCAAACTCAAAACTGCAGCGCCCGCTAAAACCCTCTGTAACATAGCAATAAAAGAAGAAATCAATCCAGGCTCTACGGTTATCTTTCTCACGGTGTCATCAGTCGGACATTAGAGGAGGCCTCACTGCAGATGAAGGGGTCTTCGTCAGAGTTGTCCCCGCAGTGGTTGATGAAGTCACACAGGTTGTCCTGAGGGATGCAGTGGCCATTAGCGCAGGCGTACTGCTCAGGTGTACACGGCTGGTCTGAAGCAAGAGGAGGGGAGCAGTGCTGGAAACTGACATCATCTATCACCACATCGCCCATGTAGCTGATCCCTCGCTTCGCCCTGAACACCACCTACAGGACAATAAGGCTAGGATCAACTCTTCATCCTGTCTGCCATATAAACATCATCACAGCTTTAGACCCAAGGGTTGATGCTCATCAGACAAGGCAGTGAAAGAAAAGAGCTGATAGCTGCTGCTCTAATGAGTGATGTTATTCTGAAGCTTTCAGGGAAAAGATGAAAAGGGGCTCAAAGGTTAATGTGCGTCGGTATAAATGTGCAAAGGCCTGTGGTATGCGGTAAAAGAGACACCTGCTCCCGTGCAATGACACAAGACCTCTGTCTGTGTGGTCACACTGACCTGGAATAACCTCCGCAGGCAGACACCATGAGGGCATTGCCACTCTGGTTACTGTCACACTCACGAATAAAGACTTAGACGTGTCTAATATTGTAAAAGTTATGATGACAGTGGAATACACATCATGTCATGAGGCTTCTTCACTGTACTGTATTTTATCTCATGTACATCCCAACATACGTTATATCAGCTACTAAGGATGAGGCTGTGGTGACGACACCTCAGGGAGTTAATCAACTCAAGGTTTTACTCACATCTGTATACCTCAGACACTGTTGATATGGAATAAGGTATAGCATAATAATACCCAAATTAAGAATTAAGAATTATACTCTTATACGCTTTATATATTTAACTAATTTCAGATATTTGGTGTCGTATTAATGATCAAAAACTCAACATTTGATACGTTGAATCTGCTAAAACACATTTGAAAGTAGATAATAATTCACCTGGAAGTTGTTCGATAACCCTAAAAACACTTCTCCTCGCTTCCACTTGTTGCCTTGGTTACCAGTCTGAGACCAGACCTCATGTGTGACGTTTCCGTACTTCAACAGCACCTGCAAACAACAGATAAGCGTTTTCTAATGAAACCCTTTACAATGAGCATTATTCTTCCGCTGAATACAACATTTTTAATCGTCTCACTTGCAGCGATCCTACTGTGAAGCCGCTCATGTGGTACCAGAAGACCAGCGTGCACTGCGGCCCGGTGGAGGACATGACAGGAGTCTGGAGGTCAGAGGTTTGACCGTAGCCGCCATTTGAACTGTCTGCACACATGTACCAGCCCTCCGGACCGCCTCTATCACAGGAAAGATAAACGTCCCAAACTTGTAAGTCCAGCGGGGAATTTTAGCATCATTGTGTCAGTACTAGGTGACCTCTGGGACACTGATCGCCTCGATGCTGTGCCAACGTGTTTCTTCTTCTCTGAGTACTGATGTATGGTTTATCTTTTTTTGTGATGTTGAACAAACCCTGTTCTATTCTGCAATAGGAAATTCACGATACATTTCAAGTTTCCAGATCACACTCTTGTAAGTTGTGCGTTTAAGGTGAAAAGAGAGAAACTTTCCCCCTCCAGCAGAGGAACGTGAAAACAGCCTTCTCGGGTCAAACCTCTGCACATACATCATTCTGCACAGTGAAGGAGAAACATTAAATCAGCACTGGAGGGACTATAAAGAAAATGTTGTTTTTACAGCAGATCAGGTCATTTTTCATATCTCTGAACATTATAATTTTTTAGTTATGACAACAAGAGCTGGAACAGTCGAACTAATCGATTATTGATTTGACCGCGTGTTTATTAGCAACGATTTTGATATTGATTATTCATTTAAAAAGGTAAAAGAAAAAAGGATACAACGTTTTGAAATTATTTTATTTTTCCACTATCGTTTGACATATAATAGACAAATCGGTCAACCAAGTAAATAAGCGGCAGATTAATCGATAATGACAACAGTTTATTTAACGTTTTTGAGCTCATAAGCCAGCGAGCTATAAACTGTCCACCAACAACAGTAAGATGAGCGGTGTTCAGGTAATTGCCTTCACAGACCTCATCTCCAACCCTTTCTGCTTCACTTCTTTCATTTCCAATAAGAGTTGCATATCCCCTTGGGTAAAATAAGATACAGCTTCCCCTCTCCACTTCACTCACGCCTTATCGATTGAGAGAACATGCTGGAGGAGCGAGGAAGGAGAGTTTCAGGCACACGGAGAGGTTGTGAAGGGAGATAGTGACTCTGGCTGAGGGAAGAAATGACTGAAATATAGTGGTCAAAGTGTCATTTCCTGCTCTCGCTGGACACTCAATAAAACATAGATAAGGACAATTAGGTCACTGTCTATCCAGGAAACTGAAGATGGACCATACTCCCTCAACTCATTCTGCTTTTAGTGAAGTAAAAAGGTGACGACGCATTAAAAAAGAAGAAATTGCTCCAAAATCTGCTACGCAAGTCGCTGTTATTAACTTCTTCTACATTTTAGGAATATTTTATTCATTCATTTTCATCTTTGATTCATCGGCCCCCATTATTTTCTATGATTTTAGTTATCAGTTATCTTTTTGTCTATAAAATGTCAGAAGATATTGAAAGAAAATTGTCTTAAATCCAAAGATTTTTCATTAACCAGCATCAGATCCTCACAGTTTGAGAAAGTGATTTATTTTTTAATTTTACAACAACAGTTTTTTGTCAATCGACTAATTGATTAATTGACTAATTGTTTGTGGTTGCTGGTACTCACAGGGTGTGGTCATTAATGGGGCCGTGGTTCTGCTCTCCATCATGAATGCTCTTCCCTTGAACAGGTGACCAGCGAAATGCGTGGATTGGGACCAAAGATGAGTCCACGCTCTTCCAACCACAAGTGTCACCGCCTTCGAAATCACACCGTTCCTTCACTGGAGGTAGAGAAAGTTAAATAAGTAGAGAGGGGAGGGGCAGGAAACACTCAAATGCAATCATTAAAGATTAGTATGTAGAAATTCTGTGTGAAGAAAATAGAAATGTTTTTACCACAGTTCAATTCATCTGAGCCGTCAGAACAATCCCTTCTGAAGTCACACACTTTGCTGTCGGCAACACACTCCCCATGTGCGCCACACACAAACTGTCCATCGGGGCAGCTGTGGGGCTGCACTGTGGGGGCCGGAGTGGTCACTGCAGGGTTTGTGGTGTTCGCTGTGGGGAGCTGTCCTAGAACAAAACAGCGTGGAAAACACAAATCAACAGGTGAAATTGAAAATAAAGTAACACAGACATTGCCCTGTAAAGTTCATATTTTCTGTTATGGCATATCATTTACCTTCATATAGCTCGCAGTTCAGGAAGGAAAGGTCATCAATGGCAATATCTCCGTTAAAATCATCTCCAACTGTACCTTCTATCAAAATCTGACAAAAGAGAAAGTGAAAATATCATTTTAGACTTTTAGACTGGGCTGCACAAGCTATTTGAAAATCAATTTCCAGTAAGACAGGTCTACAATTGGGCAGCTATTCTTTTTCCATTTACATACAAAACCAAATCCGACCATTTTAAAAAGGGTACTTCCATCTGCGGTTGCTTTTAGTTTCTTACACTGTTGAGTTTGAGACTATTTTCTTGCCTGCTTACCAGTAAGCAGAGCTACATACACTGAATCTGCAAGAGGCACCGTGTGGGTGTTTACTGTAGGTCTTTAAAGTGCCACATTAACATGATTCAAACGGTGTCAGGCAAACATGTTTTGAAATATTTCTCCAATAATCCACCGTTTCCACTTGCTGCATTGGCAAACAGCTTGTCTTTGATCCAATTTAATTAACTTTATTACTGCTCAGCTCATTGTTGTGCTTTACATGCATTCCTTGGGTATTAGATGTGGTCATATTAAATCTCAAAACACTAATTCAGAAAGACGGCGCTGGTACAATTGACCATTGACATTGACCTTGATGTCAAATCATTATACTTTGTCATTTTGTGGCAACATGCCCACTGAGGGAGCAAATGGACCAAAACTGGGTCTGAATTCAATTTGTGTCTCTTCTTTTTTCCCTTCCATGCTTTCTGCAGACAATTAGCTTGACAAACAGAGCTCCTGTTTTCAATGCCATGGTGTAGGAAAAGTATTTAACTGCCTGTCAAGTTATACTCACTCATGAGTAATGACAACAGAATATCCATCTTGAGGAATCGATGTCGAGCAGTGAAGCTAAATAGATCTTCATCATGCAACGCTGTGGTGCACTCTTAAACACAGACTCTTTGCTTCACTAGCACTGTTGCCTGCCGGGGAACTGCATTTACCTGTAGCTTAGTCAGGAACTGAATGCAAATGATTTAAAGCGGGATGTGATGTGACTACAAGTGGTATTATATAAAAATACCCAACAGAATATATAATGAAATTTAAACTAGCTCAACATTAATAAGCTACAACGTTCTCAAATAAAATGATAACTTCAGTGGTAATGGAATGTAAGGCACATGAAAGGAATATCTGAAGCATCTTTCTGCTCATTGCAAACTAAGAAATGTTGACAGAAAGATGATGCACAAACTCAATTAGCCCTACTCTATAAAGCCGAAGCCTAAACACACAATCAATAAAATGTATTCCACACTTTGGATGAGTTTCTAGAGCATCATAGTTACCTGGAAAGGCCGAGCGCTGGTGAGGTAGAGAGTCTTCCTGTGCCACAGGTTTCCTTGTGGTCCATATCGGACCCACCGCATGTGCCCACGGCCTGTAGCGGTGGTCCTGATGTACACTCCCAGGCAGAACACATGCGAGCCGAACATGTGGTAATGGAAGCGGAAAACACAGAGGTTTCTGGACCTGGATGGGTCCTTGCCGCGCTGGTGGGTGGGTTGGAAGACTCTGCTCACCAACACAGCCGTGTCTTTGAACTCCTGGGGGACGGAGGACTCGATGTAGAGGTAGTGGCCGTAGCTGGTGCCCAGTGTGTGATCCTTCCAGGGCCCCGTGTTTAGGGTCGGAGTGGGGCCTTGGATGCGGGTCCAGTCAAACACATCTCCTCCACTCTGTTCTTGTTTCCAGCTGCACAGGCCGTGTTCAAAGCTACACTGCAGCTGTGGAGCTGTGAGATACGACAAGGAATGAACCAACACCAGAGCCGGAAAACAACATTCTCAGGTATTTGTACTTTACTTGACTAATTCCATTTTCTAACACTTTATACCTCCACTCCAATAAATTAAATAAATTAATGTTGTACTTTTTCTGCCAGATACAGTTATTTCACAACTATAATCACAAGATACTTTTCAGATTAAGATTTTACAATCATATAATGAGATTATGAAAATATGGATTTAACAGTATATAAAATAGTTAAAATTAGCTCCACATTCCACAACAATAAAATGCTATTTATTCATCAATGCATAATATGATAATAATAATAATAATAATAATAATAATAATAATAATAATAATAATAATAATAATAATAATAATAATAATAATAATAATAATAATAATAATAATAATACAAAAATGTATATAATAGAAATCACAGGGACAAGACATGTTTCTGCATAATGAGCACTTTTGATTCTTAAGTACATTTAGCTAAAACATACTTTTACTTTAGTGAAATATTCCGTGCAGGTCTTTTATTTTATAATGGTGTATTTTTATATTGCAGAATATTTTTTTAATAAAAGAGTACTCTGCTGATGTAGCATTGCACGCCTAGACTCACAACGGACAGTTAAAAAAAAAGACATAGCATCTTTTTTATTCCACATATTATCTTACTCCTCAAAACATGACGCCTACATTACCCACAATGCAACTCTACCACTGACGGTCCAGTCTAAGATTCTGATGTGTTATGCTTGCAGCAGCTAATGTTGCCTCGAGCAGCTAGCCTCAGAAAGAGAGTTTATTTTGTTCTGGAGACACAAAAGGCTTAATGTCACTTTTTTTCTTAAGCAGAAGTCCTCAAGACCTGTAAACAGACTTTGATGTGTAGAGTCGGTGGACTTCCTTTTTAACAAAAGGATTTAAGTATTTTTTCCACCACTGAATATTTGTAACCAAAAAAGAGACACTCACAACATCCCTCCTCATCTGATCCATCCCCACAGTCATCCACAAGGTCACAAAGCTGCAACTGCTGCACACATGCCTTGGTACGCACGCAGTGGAAATGTGTGTGCGTGGGGCACTCCGCCACTGCAGGGGGCATTGAACAGTTCTTGAAGGTGACATCATCCAAGGCAGAGACCCCATCAAACACACCAAGGCTGATCTTAGCCAGAGCGATCTGAAAGGGCTGGGTGATGCGTCCCAGCTGGACGGTGACCTGGTTCCAGCGGGTTCCCTGGTCGTAGAAAGTCCTCCATATGACAGTGTTGTTTTTTTCTCCATCGATTCTAAGGTACATATCCGCAGCCCCCACAGACAAACCGGAGTTATAATGCCTGAAGGAGATGAGGGGGAGATGGAAGTTAACATTTTACTGAAAGAATATACTGTATCTGAGCACAGCAATTTGTTCATTCTGTGGTATTACATTAGTGAAATGATTTCCTCACAGCAGATACTGTATGATTTACAGGATTCCTCTTGTGATCATGCATTTGCTTGCTGGATATAAAACATGAGGGTTTTTGATCACTCCACAGAAAGAAGAAATGTCTAAACCTCCAGCCCTTTCCTGCCAGGACAACCCCTCCGATCAACAAATGTAGGGGCCATAAAGCTGTCACAACATGACAAATTCAGGTGCATATCTTCTTATTGTGTTTGACTGTGAAATAAGAGATGCTGAGAGTGCAGAGCCAAGACAGCTGAAATGATGGTTGGAGGAAAGGGAAAAAGATGGAGGAAAACACAATGGAAGTCTGAAACTCCAGGTGGATCTACATCTTGTGATTGTGAGGTGATGTTGAAGAAGGAAGGTACAGTGTGACTCTCACCAGAAGGTCATGGTACACCCGGAGGCTGATTGTTTGAACCAGGGTCCCCGGAGAACAGCCTTTGGAAAAAGACTGCTACTGTTCTTCAATATAAACATGAAATGGCCTGCAGTGAGTGAGAAGACAATTACTTTTCAAACCATATTCAGCATCTACTTGATTACAAACACCCCCACGTTGCTACAAACAACTTGTTCCGCCAGACAGTGAATCACCTTTGAAAAAGCTAAAACTGTTACGCATGCAGACAGTCGAATAGCTAATTTTCTATTCCACTAGACGCCTTCACTCATTGATGTTGTTGCATGGGTCAATTTCATCATCTCCTTTTATCGCTCCTTCTGGGATTTTTTGTGCACAACAATGTCTAGCAAGTAAGAATCATGAGATAAACAAAATGTATCCTGTCAACTGCAGACGCCATGCCAACAGAGTCTTGTTGATGAGACAGATCAGAGGACAATGGCAAGGCTTGTCTGACACAATAACAGCCGTGCTGCAAATGTGCAAATAGCAGCTCAGTGCAGCAGTGATGTGCAGAGGGCCATTTCATTTCACACAACTCATCACAACAAGCTGCGTTATACTTAACCACTATGAATATGCACCTCATTATTAAATAAAGTTGGCTTTAACGTTTTCACACTGCATACACAACACCGGTTGTAATGTTTTAACTTTATGATTCTTAGGCTAATTACTTTACCTAAAAATGTAATGCAGTAGAGCGTCAGAACATTAATTTAATCCTTAGCTCATAGGGATTAAATGTAGCCTAACGTTAGCTCTTTGTTTGACCATCTACTTATATATAATATATGTGTATATATAGTTTAATCACAGCAAATCACATGAATTCCACTCGTGTAAAAACCTGAGGAGTTAATGCTATTCTGTTAGCAGCTTCAGCAGAACTTTAGCTAGCTAGGTTTGTATTCTTCTTTCTTTATGACTACTGCCTTATTTAGTTAGGTAAGATAACAAACTGAATTTACAAGGTGTCAGTTCATCAAAATACTTTTTTAATTACAGATAACAGCGAGAGACAAATAAACAAGTAGGTTAGCTTTAGCTTAAACCCATTAGCTGCTAGCTAGCTAGCTAGCAGACATAGCGGCTATTTCTGTGGCATCATTTTTTATATCGTAAAACAATTGGAAAAGCGCGGATTACTGTGTTAACTACACTTTTACCTACTAAATAGATAAGATAAGATGATACTTTATTGATCCCTGGGGAAAGGAACAGTGGCACAGAGACACTTGCTGTTTTTTGGATGTGTCCATTCTGCCCTATGCTGCACAGTAGAGTTATGAGTTTTCTTGGCTCTTATGAGGAGCCTAACTGCCAAATAAAAACAGTTTGAACAACAACACATACCTGCACATTGTTTTGAATCTTTTTGAATGGTCACAGTCATATTTTTGAAACCTTCAAACAGATGCTCCCACCAGGATATGTGTCATTTCGCAAAGCTTGAAGCGTATGAAGAAGCTTCCCAGAAACATAACAGGGACTTCAGTTGACTGCCTGCATCGTCTCCAAATCGGAGCCTAACAGAGCATCTTTTCACAGCATGTTCACACAATGTACATAACAAAACAACAGATGGTGCTGCTATAAAAAAAACCCTGCATGATATTATCAAGTCAATTTACAACCTCATTTCTTAGAATCTTGATTTCTTAAATCTATAAATCCATCCTAAAAGAGAAATATTTTCAGGAGGTTAGATGTGGAGAAAAGCCTGAGTTGAAAGATGTGATGAGCTGTAACATGATGTGGAACATAAACCTAGGAGAGACCAGCATAGTATTGTGTATTGAATGAGGGGGTGTTAATATGCAGAATGAGTACAGCATGTCAATTTCCTTTCTATTATTCAGATAGCTGCGAAAGCATTTCTCCATGAGGTGCCTTATCTCTCAAAAACACACAGACAAAGGGATGTCCCTTCCTTCCACTAAACCTCAATTTGATCTGTAGATAATATTATCTTTTGCCAGTTATTTCTGACCAAACACTCCCAGAGTATTATCTTATCAGCTCATCATATTTCTATTCTTATTCCATTGACTGGTGATGGCATATTGCAGATGGCAGCATGTGGTGTGTTTGTTTCTTTACCCTCGGTGCTGTTTGTGGAGTGGTCCAGAGGTGGTGGGTGGTAGTTGGGCGGTACCTCCATAGGAAAGCCCCTGACCCAGTCAAAGCCATCGCCAAGGGTGAGCTCGTACCAGCCACAAGAACCACCCTCAAAGTCACATTCAGATGCTGAATGAGTAGAGCGATAGAAAGTGATTTCAATAATGTGGAGACTGAAAGTACATTCATCTGTGTGATGCTGACTGAAAGCACCCGAAAAGCTACTGATGGGCCATACGGTGAGATTGTTGCGTCAACTTCTGTTTCCAAGGTCAAAAATACATTTTCAATCTCAATTTTTATCAGCCTCCACTGACAAATCAAATGTAGAAATAATAGAACAAGGATGAAGCTCTGGTTAATACTGGGGTAGTAAACAGTTATTAAATGTCAGCCTGGCAGATAAATATATATCCAAAACTGCTCTCGGTCAAACGTACAAATAGGATGTGGATTATTTAAATGAGTTACTTGGCAACAAGGTTCTTACGGCAGCTGGCTTCGTCCTCTCCATGGGGACAATGTGGGGTGAAGTCACACACTTTGCTCTCCTCGATACACTCCCCGCTGCCACAGGCAAACAACGAGGGAGGGCAAACAGGAGGAGGAGGTACACTGCTCTCTGAAAGATTAATACAATCGATATTACAGTAGTTGTAAAAGGCACTTTGATAACCAACACCTATCATATCAATGTAGACCCACCCGATACAAAGAGCTACAGTAATTTTTACCGACTCCCATCAAGTGATTTTATCATTGGAAAGCACTCATGCTGGATTAATGTAAATGAGCTCAGCTGCGTCCAGAGAAGAGTACATTAGCTGTGTTATAGAAGATTACACTCAACTGTGAAATAATAAGTGAAGTCCAGATGATCAATAGTACGTCCGAGACCCCATCTCTTTAGATGAACTCAATTTCATTCTACTTATAAGGAGTATTGGAAACATACAGTAAGTGAAAAATGGTCAATGTTTTTAATGGCTTTTGGCTGGCTATTAAAAGAAAGTCTTTAAGAAATGCTTTCTACTTTAAGATTTTTGCAGTACCTAACTTTTTGAACTTGGCTTGAGCCAGGGTGGCAATTACGTGAGATCAGCAGACTGCATGTATAGAAAGATTAAACATTGCCCCACTCTAAAGGATATAAAGGGGATGTATCGCAGGGTTGTAAGGGCTTTCAAAGCCATGTTTAATTATTTTTTTTGGCCACTATGGAGGCAGTGGAACAAGCTGTGATGTTGCTGGTTAACAAGCTAGTAAACAGTTGCCTATTTACACATCAGCATCCAACATGCAACCCCCTTTCACATCACACATAGTAATGTATGGTAATATGAATATGTCTTAGGCGTATACAAAGGATAACTGTAATTAATTAACATGGTGGCCAGCTCACAGACACATGCGAAGAGTGTGATTTATGATAACAGGGTGTAAAAGAAGTTGGATGGAAATACAATTGACAAAGCTTCTGTCTTATATTCACACATATAATTATAATTCCAATATTTAATGCTTATGAGGTTATATTTATGCACTTAATCTGATTTGATGTTGTGACAGTGAATCCATAACTCAACAAATGTAACACATGTATTGGCTATGTGGTAGATAGGGTGAATAATAAACGACATGGTACATAAACAATCTTCTGTAAGTGACCGTAATGGCATGTAGTTAGCAATATTAGATGTGAGCCAAATATTAAAACAATATCTTTGTCCTCCCCTCACATGTAGCGGTCAGAATATACAGTTGTGTCACACATAATAACACAAATGTAGTACAGTGTAATTGGTCTTTTTAGGTTTAGGATGTAGCTCTAACCATCGTTTATCGTTATGTTTAATACTTTTTATATGATGACATAACACGGACCATGTTTATTAGGGGTGTGGAGCATACATATTGTTATTTTAACCATTGTTAATACAACAATATTAATGATAACCGCCTTAAGGTTTAGTTGCAGAAATATGTCTCTAGAAAAGTTACTCTAACTTCAGTTGCCAAGGATAGGAATCATAGAAATCTCAGCCTCGTGGTTGAATTAAGAGCGAGGAACGCCGACTGTAGCACTCTCTCGCTACTGACAATAAATATTTAAGCTATCCTAAATAAATGATCTAGTTTAGACAACTTGCCTGCAGACCTTCCCTTGTAATTAATGAATGAATGAGGAAGTAGGAATTATTATTAACATATGTATATTCAGTAAAAATCCTTCTTTGCCATTCAAGCTCACATATCCTTGAAAAACTGTGACGCTTAAGCTCATACCGTTGAGATCTAACTCAAACCTGTGACATTCATTCTGCATCTGCAGCTCCGTCTCCACTATCCACACCGGCCTAGATGCTCCACCAGAGACAAAAGACCTCAAATAAAGCCGGTAGCCACAGGTCGTAAAGCTCAAGTCTTGTTTTACAGTCAGAGAGCAGGGACATCATTCTATATTAGACTAATAACATCAGCTATAAATATATAACAGCTTGTGCTTGCGGCTGAAATACCTATATATCAACAAGGCAACATGTGAAAGTGATGCCAAACACCAAGAGGACAGCGCTTTATCAAACGCTTCGAGCCGAGATGCTCAGCTGTATCATATTCATCACCGAGCTGCAGGCGGCGCACCATAGCAGACATAAATAAATCCATACATCGTGTCATTGACCGCTCCGTATTCAGTGCAGGAAAATGTGTAGTAAGCACTGTGTATAATGCTTCAGTTACTCTGTTATGAATCCCATGCGTTTGTGTCTTCCCCCGTTATCAGTATTCAAAACAGGTTTGTGGTGCTCCGTTTGTGTTTGCCGATATTTTTTAAATGCCACGGTCTGAACTTGCGGCGTCTTGTGTAGTGATATGTTATTAGTGGTAGCAGTACCGGGCGCAGTCACACAGCCGGGACTGAAGGATAGGTCATCGATGGCCAGGACCTCTGAGGCTTTGCTGCCAGCTGAAAGTTGCCCTCGAATCACCACCTGGTAGATAAACAGAAAACATTCAAGAAAGTCAACTCATTTTAGTAACTTTCTACATAATCGGTTTGTCTTTGTGTATTCTGGCTTGTGATCTGCACTCGCATGAAGTATGTGACATGTGTGTGTTAACACTGATCCTCACTACACATTGTAACAGTGACTAGTCATGATAGCAGCTTGTCAATAGTTTTGCAGGTCATCGGACAAATTGAACCCAAGATAAGGGCAGAAAGCAGATCATCAAAGTTTTTACAGATCATCCTGAAGAGGACATGAATGTCTGTACCAAATCCCATGACAATTCCCCTTATAGTGATTATTACAGTCACATAGACAGACATCTCCAGAGCCACAACGCCAGATACTGTAGCTTTAAACATCATATTTTCTCTGGCTGTCACAGTGCTAATAATATCAAAGCTGCACTGATCAAAGTCCACAGAACAGCTTTATCTGCACCAGTTGTATAACCCGTCATTTATGACTGATCTAAACAAAAGGTGGATTGTGTCATCACGGGTGATGGGAAAATGTATAATATGTATATACTGTATATATCCCCCTGAAGGGGAAATGGTACACTGAACTGAACTTAAAATTGCCCAAAATCGCCGTGGTAAATATAAAACCCAATGGACTCCTTGCCTTCAAAACAGGAAGTAGATTAATTGAGGGGAAAGTGAATGTCAGCAGAGAGTTGACCTCTCTTTACCGTGGTTTCAAAGAGATCTGGCTGAAGTCAGTGACAGATGGTGAAGGCAGAGAGGATGAGAAGGGTGACATTGTCTGAGCCTATACTGTAGGAGAGACGAGAACAGCCCTCCAGATGGCCTCCGAGGGGTCCGGTTGGATCGGTACCCCCTCACTGCACATAAACAGCTCCTGTTGAGCAGCTCATTTCTGCTGTGATGACTTCATCAGTCTCAAGGAAGCTTACAGTTTATAGGCTATCTTACATGGTATGTCTTAAAATGCTATGAAATGTTATATAAGATTTAATGAGGTAAAGCGTGGGACTACACACCTTGATAAAAATCTTTTGATTTAAACCCTGTGTTTGTTGGCCACATGACAGCAGCTGATACAAGCAGTAACCACAATGTTGACATATTATGATATTTTAATACGGAGCAACATTAGCATTCATTTAGATGTGTTTTTCTTCTTTTTGCTCTGTTTTGGTCTCTACCGACTAATATTCAAAGCTACCTTCTTCTGTGTGCAGTTTGGTGCTGGGCAGGTAGCACATGGTTCTCTAACCAAAACAGTTGCCTGCTGCTAGAAATAAGGTTAAAGTGACTGAGCCAAAACAGTAAAGTTGCGTACAGTTCGATATTAAATAGCAATATACACTCTATTATAGTAAATTGTGAATTTTACAAACCTGAAAACTGTGATTGCTGGAAAACGTAATAACTGTCCGCTGCCACATTTCCTCCTGAGGTTGTGTGGAGTGTTTCCACACCTCTGCGCTCTGACCCAGTGTGTGAGTCTGAACCAAGACCTGAAGATCTCCATGTTTTGCCCCGACGTAATGATAGAAACTCATCTGTTGAATACAAATGCAAGGATGGCATGACCATGTGTTTGTTGTATGGATTTGTGTGCATGCCAGCAGAGGCTTTTGTTACCTGGCATGTCTGGTTGGGCAGGAAGACGGGACTTTTCAGGTCTGCAGTGGTTCTGTTTCCACTGACAGGTAAAAAGGACAGGAAGTGTGCTAAATGAGAGGGAGAAGTGTTGGAGTATAAGGTAAAGGTTGGGGATTTAAAATTGATTTACAGTATGTCCCATATGACAGATGCTACCTGATGTGTTGTTGTTGTTGTTGTTGTTGTTGGTGTGGTCTTGCTTGAGACCCGGGACCTCAGTTGTTCTGGTCCATCCAGAGAGCGTCTCTGTGCTCTGCATCAGGTCACAGAATCCCTCCTCGAAGTCACACCTGCTATAACTGGAGCCTTCAACAAAAACAACACGTTTCTCACTTGTGCTCTTTTGTGTTTCACCTTGAAATACAGTTTACTATGAATCTGTGTATTGGGATTAAGATGTAAATTCTCTGCACAATAAAGATTTATAAACTCAGCAGAGCTCAGAAACACAGTGGCTTTTCTTTATAAGCATCTTGTCTTAATCGTTTTTGACTTTATGTCCAAATGTGCAAAGAATTAGTGATACTGTATTTTTCATGGTATGCCAGGGCAGGATCCGCAATGAAACAACAAAGAATTACATCTATATTTTAAGATATATATAAAGAGATCCTTAGTCAAGCTTCATGTATTTTAATGTCCTTGCCTTTTTTAGCTGCCGGGGTATTTGGGTATGCTATATTAAAAGCTGTGCACATATCAATAATGTTTTTGTATTCAAGTCACTGTTAAACTGTTATTTTGAGTCACATCTGTATTTGCTTTGTGAATGAAATGTAGCCAATAACACATGTTGAGAAGGTGATTTATTGACACAATATGACTGGACTTGTCTGGCACATGGTTTACATTCTAAATCCACCATATATGTAGCATACAGTACACATACAGTCACGGTGTGGCTGGTTCTTTTAATAAGCTTGATGGACCTCTGTTCTGAATCTTGCCAAATCATTATCATATTATAGTTAGTAATTATCATACTGTTTATTTTTCTGCTTTACTCACAGTCTTCCTCGTCGCTGCCATCTCCACAATTGTCAGTGAAGTCACACACACAGTCCTCAGGCACACAAAACCCCTGGGAGCAGATAAACTCCTGACTTAAACAAGCTCCGACAAACGCCGGCGTAAACACCAGAGAGAAGGCCAACAACAGCCGCACCGAGCCCAGCAGCAACGTCATCGGCCCGGCTATAGTTTGTCCTTTAACTACAACACCTTCTCTTCTCTTCCAAGTACAGCATTTTGTTTTTAGGACATGAGGAGGAACTTCAGTCGAGGATAGAGCTTTTCTACTCCGTGTACAGTTTGCCTGGATCTTGGGAGCTGTTTGCATGTTGTAAAAGGTAATAAATGGCTTTTATGGCTGTTACTCAATAAGGTCACTTTGCTGGTTTGTGTGCTCATGCTAGCAGTTCTTGGTTCTAACGTGTTGCTGTTTAGCTGGTATAATGTTTACTATGTTTGAACATATAAGTGCACTAAACGTAAAGTAGTGGAGGGACTCACATTGCCATCCTTACAGCAACACTGCTCGCATGGCTAAACATTAGGTTTGTTTCTGTATAGGGTCTCTGTGTTTATTTAAGCTGTAACTAAAGCATACACGCATGCAATAATCGCTGCCAATAATACATAATTCAATTGGAAGACTACGTCAATCTGTGCAGGTGAAAACTGTGACAAGTCTTCAGACAGCTCACTGTTCTCAACAAGATATAATACATTAAATCTAGCTATAAATTGGTGGATTGAACCAATAAAAGAAGAAAAAGAAGAAGATATGAGGTTGGGAATCATAACTGCTACGAGAGGATCATTAACAGTGTCCAATGGGGCTCGGACCCACTTTATAGTGAGGCATAATTTCATTTTACAGTAATCAATAAAGACGGGACCTTAAAACAGACAAGCAGCGAGCTAGTACAAGAGCTGGTGTAGTTCAAATCAAATTAATCTTGAGAGAAAGGCAAGCTTGTGGGCTCCATGAGGGGCAACTTGGTCAGACATGGTGACCCATAACCAATAAGCCGATATCAACCAGGGGGAGTCATTACCATGTTCACAATGACGATGCTAATGTCTGTGCAACGTTTCATAGCGATCAATCCAATGCACTAAGTAATTAAAGGCCCTGTCACACATATCCGTATGGCAGAAACGTACGCCGGCGCATACGAAAATTTGTCAGAGTCCAAATATGATATTCATCGGATCGGAAAAGTGAACGTATACAGATACGCACGTCTAACCTATTGATAGAGCATCACTTACTTATACAAGATGTATCAGACGAATACCCAACGAATGCATAACGTATACAAAAATATGGCGTATACAACAATATCAGCAATGCGCTGGTGTACGTTGATATAAGGTAAGGCATAAGTAGTGTTCGTTAAGAGCAGGCTGTGTTACGCTGGGGTGCGGTGTTGAACACTGATGTTTTGAGCATGTTCAAAATGACCAGACGTACCCAACGTGTGCAGATATAAGTTATGCAGACGTTACGTGGCGTTAGACATACGTGAATACGGAATACGTACGTGAATACTTACCTACGTAAATACAGTACGTGAATACAGTACGTGAATACAGTACGTGAATACAGTACGTGAATACGTTAGAGGTACGTTAGATATAGGCTACGTCGGCTGACGGTGAACCCTACAGCCGACTTATTGATAACGAGTGGATAACCTATTCCTACCCTATGATAACATTATCCCTGACGACGGAGGAACTTATTAAACGTGTTTCTACAGTACAGCTAGCGTTCAGCTAGCGTTTTGGGAGCTTATTGGGGTTTGAATATAGGATATAGGGTCCCTGTGAGTAGCTCATCCTCACTTCTTCACAGCACGTCTTGATGAATACATGAACTCAGCATCAGAGAGCATGGAGGATGCTGAGAGGCTGCGACAAGAGTACGTTCTGTTCTCCAGCATCAGCATGACGTGAACCAGATGGCACTTTTCCAGCTCCGTTGTCCAGACGCTCTGATACGTTTTGTATAAGTAAGTGATACGCTATCAATAGGTTAGACATGCGTATAATAATATGTTATGTATTCGTTATGTATACGTCAGCTACAACACCGCTGTGGAAAAGTTGGACGTATTTGGTCTCTGACACATTTTATATCAACGTATTGCCGATATTTGGTATACACCAGTTTACGTTTCTGCCATACGGATATGTGTGACAGGGCCTTTAAGTGAAACAAATTTACTACATTTTCAACAAATCTTCCCTCCAGCTCTTCTCACCTTGTTAATATGAGGCTGCTCATGATTTTCCTTCCTCTTCGGTCTTACAGCTTGTGAATTCTTAAGAACCCTTGTGATTCAATTCTCCTTCATGAGCGAAACAGAGGTCACTTTAAGCACAATACAAATTAATCAATGACATCCCAGGGGCTGGTGTGACCAGTACAGCTATTTGTCGAACATTTGAACTAATCTATTTCACACACATATTAAAACAAAGATGTGATTAAATGCTGTTCCTGTTTGTAACCACACTGATTGTCTTTGACCTCAATTGTTTGCCCTTCTGTTGATTTTTCATCTGAGTAATGTTGAGTGGGCGGTTACCCTCACGCACTAGCACATAAATGGAAGAATTGAGTTTAAAACCCCATTATCCCACAAGTTGAATATAAATACAGAAGAGCTGTGCCGAATAGAAAGCCAGGATGTACAAATAAAGTATGTTTTTAATGCAGAGCTGAAACAAATCAGGTTATGCCCTGCTGTAGCACACACACAGTACATCTCTGAGAGTTTCAATCACGTACACACTGTACGTTCCCAGACATATTTCCAGTCAGCAGCAGTAGAAAAACTGTTGAAGATTCTGTGGGACTGCATTTTTATAGGAAGTGTAGCTCTAGGAGAGAAAAAGAAACCAAGCTAAGTTGTGTGGCACCGTCATTCGTCTTCATAATCACTTTTCTTCCGACCATGGCGCATTTAAACAGTTTGTTAATTAGAACGTATTGACAGCGAAGAACATTTGCATTGAATTTTCTAATGTGACCAATCTGCAGTGCTTTCAATCGTGCTCAAGCTGGGGCATTGTGCAGCACATGCTAATTTTTCCGCCAACCTGAATCCAGCGATTCACTGCTGGGAAGTCATAACAACAGCTGGGTTGTAAGCTTAACAGCGTACCTGTGGGAGATGCATCACTCAGCACCTCCACTCAACACAGTATGAGTCTGAACATCCATCAGTCAACAAAGTTGACAAATGAGCTCTATAAGATGAATGAGACAGAAACCCAGACTGCATTAAACAGCTGACTCCAATGCATCCCATTTGCCGGATCCTTGTCCTGCCAATGCCGCCACCTGCCCATATTCAAGAAGCACTCTGCCACAGTACTATTACTTATACTAAAATAAACTCATACAAGGTAACAGGTAGCCAGTTAGCTTTTTATAGCTTAAGTGCATCATCAGTCATGCTATTCATCTGAAGCCTCTACAGGCTATTACATTTTATTAAAAGGATTCACAACTACAATAAATAAGTAGTGGAGGAAGCAGTCAGATCATTTCCCTAAGTAAAAGTAGCAATACTGTAACAAACATACCCCATAATGTATAAGAAAATGTCACTTCGGTAAACAATATGTTAGTGTCATTAGCATAATTTCCTTTATGTATTAAACTGAATTTATGCTGTATTTCGTGCTGCCTCTAAAATTTCTGAAACAGATTATAAATGTGTATAATACATTATTGCATTATTATTAAATAATTAAATAATTGTATGTACTGTTGGGTATTTTAATCTATAATAGTGCATTATATTTAGATATTTATAAAGCTCTCAAGTAAATATAGTGGAGTAGATAATAATAATACATTTTATTTGGAGGCGCCTTTCAAGACACCCAAGGACACCGTACAAATTACAAGAGATAAAAACAGCAGGACATTGGAAGGGAGAGCAAACAAATAATACCAGAGATATGGCTGAGACACAAATGAGATGTAAAACATTTCCCTCTGTGGAGTTAAAGTACAGTAGCAACCTCAAATCTGTAGGTACAGTATTTAATCAAATGCGTATTTATATTCCAGTCCACGGCAATAAACATGCTATTAAAATAACTTACCTAATTACTAATTGACTTGTTGTGGATAACTTGCCCCAGATCAGTATGACAGATTCTGTAAATAATGCATGAGATTATGCAGAGTACTTTGAAAGCAGATACCTTGTCCTTCTCTCCCTCTGGTCATTAGCCCTCAAAGCAAATCACCTGAATAATTACAGCTTGATTAATGACTAAGAGAGAGGAGGTTCATTACAGCACAGGTTTTATAATCCAGAATGAAACAAAAGATAAAAATCTGACCTGAATTAGTGGACATTTCCTCCATTTTACTACTAAAGCCACACATTGTACTACTGCAGGCTGCCTCTACTTGTCTAGGTGTGCCCCAGGGGTCAATTCTTGGACCATTCCCGTTCTCCGAGTACATGCCCCTCCTTGACAATATACATAATGTATATTGAGAACTTTGAGACGGTTGATGATGACACTCATATTATATATATCTCTCTCTTTTAATTGCAGCTACAGTCATTCGAAGAAGCCTTGGTGTCATAAAATAAAATAGGTCTCAAACGTCTCTGCAACTATAAAACAGATACTGTTTTGCACAATTACCCAAAAGCTAATTATCCACCATGAATAGACTGTTAAAAATGATGCTGTTTTAAAAGTCACCCTCTACCTCAACCACTCTGCATTTCACTCTGAGGACCAACTGGACTTTTTTAACTAAAACAAGACATCGATCACGAACACTTCAGTGCCTTCCTGTCCACCAACCACCAATGCACCTTTGACTTACAAAGCATTTGCATGACAGGGCAGAAGAGTTATCCCCTGGGAGAAGCCTTGTGTCCTCAGAGAGGGTACTCTTGGATGTTCAAAGGACACAACTGAAAACTAGATGTGATTGTATTATTGCTGTTGCTGCACACCTCAAGGTCTCAGAGACACTTAATCATAGAGTATTCTCAAAATTAAGCATTTTTTGTCCTTGCCTTATTATAATTTATTAGATATTTGACAGTAGATAGATGACAGGAATTTAAGGAAAAGAGATGGATGCAACAAAGGCCTCGAGCTAGCCTTGTACTCTGACAGCACCCCCCCCCCCCCCCCCCCCCCCTCGTTTGAATACCGCTGCAGTAGGGGGTCCCTGCTCCATGCTACACCAGTTTGGGGGTCCTTGGCCTGAAAAACGTTGAAGACCCCTGATTTAGAGCATTTTTATTGCTACAACTGCGTGTTAAACTTCTTCTATCTTTACCACTGCGAGCGCAGAGAAAGTGTAGCGATAGACTGAAATGCTCCTAACCCAGAACACAGTTTAGACAAAATATGTCAAAATGTCTCAGCACCATTTGCTCCACTGGTTTGGATGATTTAGGTGATGTGTTCTTCTCAGAGAGTTTAAAAGGTTCCCTTTATGTGTGAAGTTCATGGCGACAGGTTCAGGGAGTTTCCGACAGATTCTGGAGGAGACAGTGCTTCCTCTCCTGAATACCCTCGATGTGCCCCACTAGGAGGAGTTGCTTTTAACTTGTCACAGTCAATACATCACTTTTCTTACAGGTTCATTTCAAGGTTACCGCTTACTAAGGGAAAACACTTGGACAGCTGATGCTGTCAAATGCCTAGTTTTACATGATGATAGTCTGCACTTTTAAGACATAGTTAAACCGGATATGTTCATCGTCTTACAAAATCATAAATCAATTCTACAAGTTTCCAGCGCCAACTGTAGAAAAAAACAAAACTTTTTGAGCTTGTTAAGATGTTTACTTGGTTGTATGAGAACAGGAAACCAGTTCATATGATAACAATGTTCCTTTTCAAGCCCTATGGAACCACATAACAATATTTTACTCCTTTATTAGTGTGTGATTGTTATAGAGAAACAACTATCTTTAAGAAAAAGACCCACTTCACTATCTTCTCATTTACTTTTTAGATAAATATACTGTGAGCAACTCTTCTGTTTCCCCTTGACTTTGTTCTCTTTACCATTATAAAGGCAAATCAATGCAACTTGGAAGCAGGAAGCCCATTAGTAGATGTTTTAAGGGTGATAACGCCATGTTATTTACTGTAAAAATCTAAGTCATGCCAACAGCAATTAAAGGGAGAAAGAAGTTTTAATTGTTCATCCATTTTACTTTAAAAAAAGAAGAAGAAGGTATTCGTTCTTTACGTATACATTTAGTTTGGGACCATGCAGTACGGTTCATTTAAAATTATTTGTGTCATGCTGAGAGGTTTACATTAAAGATTAACAAGCGTACACTGGTTGTATATGAGACGGAAGTGTAGGTGGCTGTGGAGGTCATGGTTCAGCAACAAAGCATCTTTGTAAATTGCAAATTAAACTGTAGAATGTATATAAGACAGGCTTTAACTGACACTTGTACGACAGAAGTAATGTCATGCGAGTGTTGTCTGCACAACACTTCTAGGAAATTGAATTTCTATGTGAATTAATCAGCAGTCCAGGCACAACAATTATCTGTGAGCAGAGAATATCGTTCAAGTAAACGACAGTATTACTAGGACTTAATAATTCTGATTCAGACTGGTTTGAAAAGGGGAATCACAAAGATATCACGAAGATTAAAAGAGAAGGAAGCATTTACAAGTGCAGCATGTATGAGATGCTATCTCGTATGGATCCGTGTTTGGATAGTGTGTTTGAATGTTTTACATATTTCTTGGAGGCGTTGGGCTCCTAGCTAAACAGGTTTGATTTCTAATGTAAGCTACTACAACGTAAAACATCCCAAGAACAAGGAACATGTGTTTGTTCTCTTCCCTGTTTGTGGTACACGTGCCAGAGGCGTCAATTCCACCAGTCTGTTGAGCATATGGTGTTTATCTCACCAATTTTAGTACAACAAATTGGTTTGGTCTCAATTCAAAATATGCTTAGTTCTGACAAATCGGCCTTCTACGAAGGGGGAGAGCGACCCAAACACATATTCTATCTTAATAAACTGCCCACTTAACAGTCTACACATATGAAAATAACAAGGTTTACGTATATAACAAATTTTAAATAGAAGTTTTGACATGTCACAGTAGGAAAAACGCAGGTGTAGGCTACAGTAAGTGATTAAACTAATTAAAGCTAGCAGTGAATGCTAACGTCAGCATGCTAACAACAACAATGCAAACATGCTGGTGATAATAGGTATGATGTTTATCAAGTTCACCTTCTTAGTTTAGTGTATTAGCATGCTAACGTTAGCTTAATAGTAGCCTGTTTAGCTCGCATTAGCACAGTGTGTTAAACATTATGTTAGCTTTGCGTTTATTCACCTAGTGAAGGATAGCGGAGGATACTTGTACGTGTACTTATACTGGATAGCTATTTGGTAGTTTTCTTCCTTCCTCTTAAAATCTTTTGAATTTGGAAAACAACAAAAATAAGATATAAAGTGAATTAAAACACAGGCAATACACAGCAGAGACCATGACCTCATGATGTACAGAAGACCCCTCGACTCACATTTCATGAGATGCTATAATATGATTACAGAAGTGGTCGTGTATTAAACTGCTTCATATCAAAGGGAGAAGTAATGAGATGGACAAAGATCTCTGCAGGTCGTCTGAAGGGATTGCAGCAATAAATTAAGTAAAAGGATGTTTATTTGTGTTGTACCTGTGTCTGCTGTTGTGTGTGTGTATTAATAGCAGTGGTTAGCCTACATGTGCCCTCTGTGAAATGAATCCTTCAGCCAACTAAAAAGGTGATTACGTTCACAAACAAAGCATCAATTACAGCTAAGACATACATCTTAAGCTTGAGTGAGCAGCGGAAAAATTATAGTTCCATGCGTGATATAAATCCAATTACATCACATTATAATCATAATCATAATCAGACCCAACAGTCCCAAATAAAAACACTTTTAAGGTCAGGCCAATAGCTGCTTGGAATACATAATTAATAAAAGTATTTAATATCAGTAACAGCTAACAATAAAGAGGGACAGTAAACAGATTAACATGTTTAGTATAAATAACCCTAAGGATAAATGGGAACGTAAATGTTATCTTTGGGGATGTAGTTCCTTTTGTTGTTGTGAGGCAGAGCAGCCACCTTGCATGGCCCTTTAGCGCCATCTAGTGATTAATCCACTTATTTTATGTCACAATACTGTTAGTGAGCACAAATAAAATGTGTTTTTTGTGAAGTAACATACTTCTATTCTTCCTCATAGCTCTTCTACCGAATCATTTACTTTACTTTTATTATATTTCACCAGGATTTTCCTACTCAGTATCAATAATTCAAAGGTATGCACACATAACAAATAATACAATTTGGTCCAACCAACTTGTACAAGTCTGTTGGACCTCACTGTTGAGTCTTTGGAATGCACGTATCTTAAAAATATTTTTGAGTCATAATTAAGGCACGTTTGTCACATAGATTTGCAAGTGAGTGTGACTTTGTTTGGGTACGTGCCAATTCTCCTATTTCTTAGAGTGCTGTCTCCCTTTCTCTGTGCCAAATGCATGCTGGCGTTGTCTCCAGCCACCTGTTACCCTGCACAGAATTTTGTTTTATTAAATCGTAATTATTCTAAATGTAATGCTGTTTGAATTCTTATCTTTTTTCATTATGTCTACTAAATAAGTAAACTCATTTTCACACTGGTTAGAAATTGGACGTAATTATGTTTACTTGTCCTGGTGGATTTAGTTATGGGAGAGTATGTGTTGTTATAGATTAAACTGTGCAGCAAAATTAAAATGCTACTTATATGTTACTTGTTATTGCAAGAAATTGAAATTAAGTATTTTTTAACTGTAATATTGTTTCTTTCCTTTTAGTAAGGAATCTGGGTATTTCTATGGTAGGATACAAAGAGCTAATCCCTGCAAAGTCCGAGTATATCCATGCTGACACTTATTGAAGGTTAAGGGTTGAGGGCTAAACTCGGCAGCAATGGCAGTGCTTCGTCAACATGTCTAATAGCCAAAAATTGAACCCCATGGCCTAACATCAGTAAAAAAAATAAAAAGCATTTCATGGTACCATCCCCTTATATAGATGTCTCGTTTGGAAGGATATATATAACCTGTGGTTTAGTATTATAAAACCCTGAATATACTAACTATTAACTATAAATGACATTTACAAAATCAAGAATAAGAGGGCACACAAATAAGTGCACAAGATCCACTCTATGCTTTAATGTCTATAGTCATGACGTCACGCCACTACGTCACTGGCATGCGTCAGGGAAATGTAAACAGTCCTCGCGCTCCTGCAGCTTGCTCAGTGATAGTTTGTCGAGTTAGCTAACGAGATGTACCAGCGTTTAATATTTCACCAGCGAAAGGTTTCCATCTTAGGTTATTGCTGTTAATAATCCAAGTAGATATCACATGATGTTATAAATACTTTTTTGGGGTTTTACAAGACCGCATCACATTTCTGTCATAAAGTTAATCTTAGCTAGTTTCAGCTAGCTAGCTAGCTCAGACGAGTAAAGTCTGCTTCCAGCAAAGGTGTTGCACGCAAAATTATTTCGCCTGCTATATTCTTCATGCTAAAAGCTCACACTTCTCTGTGCTGAAATGGTGCTTTCCTTGGTGAGCCTTTGTGCCAGGGAGGTGGTGAGGGACCACAGCTCGTCGCCCTGCTGGCTGAGGTGGGTGCCCATGGAGCTGTACAGACCGCTGCTGGAGGCCTCTTTTACTGGCTGCAGACCACTGGCTGTGGGTGAACTTGTGCAGAGGTGGCCTGAACGCACATTGCGTGTCGCCAGACGCAGGAAACAAGGGCAAACTGGGCCAAATCGACTCTGCATCCAAGCTCTGTTACTTGCAGTTGTAAGAGGACTGTCGGACCAAAGGTAAGAAGTCGTTTATTATTCTCGCTACAGTGTTTGGGTCATGATCTTTGATCTGTGAGTAACATTTAAGACTCTTTCCTAGGTGTTCCCTGAAAGTACTGGACCTATGTGGACTGCAAGGTGATGAAGGAGGGATGGGCGACCCCATGGGAGGCTGGTCTCTGACTGTAGCTCTCTGCACCATGGTTGTTCAAGCCAGAGCTGGAGCACAGAGGGCACAGCGGGAGAGGAAAAGAATCTCTGCTCTAGAGAGAGAAAAAGATGTGAAACGAGAGAGGGGACAGTGGGAAGGGGGAAGGGAAACACATTGCAATCAAGCAAGCACAGATAATAATGAGTTGGGGGGAAATGACCAAAATAGGATGGGATCATGTGGGATTCTGGGCGAAGAGGAGCTGATTCAAGGTGTCAGGAGGAGGATGGAGGTAGAGAGGAAAAGAGATGCGGCAATGACTGCTTTAGGAGGCAGTCAAAAGGTGACTGAAGCAAAAGATGTAAGCAGTGATGTTTTGGTGCATGTGAGAGCTGATCTTTTTGTAAATGCTCGCTCTTGGGAGCGTGTTCGGGGGGCGCTGACCACATTGGGACCCCTCAAGCTTCAGTGCAGATACCTACGTGTGGAAGAGATTTCAGTGTCTAGTATCAGGACTCTGCTGGGTCTCCTGCCTCGCCAGGGTTTTCTGGGCATTGATGTTCGCTACAGCAGCCTCGGTGTGGCTGGCTTGGCTGAGCTGCTGCCTCTGCTTTCCGCCTTCCCTGCCCTGAACTCTCTTAGACTGCACTACTGTAACTTGGACTTTCGCAGAGACCACCCTGGCCAGGAAGAGGCCCTGAGGGACTTGTCTCAGGGTCTGACACAACTACAAGAACTAAGTCGTCTCAGCCTCACTGCACTGCGTCTGCCTGGACAACTTCGTGTGCTGCTTAGGTATGGCCTGATCCTCCATTACGTGTATGCTGTCTTGTAACTTTGTACCTTCACCCTGAGCCTAGTTAATATCACTGCCACATTTTTAGATTATTTATTTAATAATTTGTCCAACCTTAGGTTTAAGAAATGGCAATATACCAATCTGTCAATGCAGCTATTTATTTAGTTTTATTTGATAGTAAACGTAATATTTGAGCAAACAATTAGACCTCTATAATACATGTATGCATTTGATAATAAATATTATTTTGTTACAGCTCACTGCCTAAGCCTCTAGAGATACTGGAGCTGCCATATTTGAGCTTGAGCCCGGCTGACCTCGCCTATCTGTCCTGCAGCCATCATGCTTCCACACTGCAGCAGCTGGATCTAAGTGAAAACCGCCTGGATGAAAACACACTGACCTCCATTCGCCGCCTCCTCTCCCAGGCTTCCAGTAGTCTGCAGCACCTCTCTTTAAGTGGCTGTGGCCTTACTGATGGCCTGCTGGGACTCTTGCTGCCCTCACTGGGAGGCTGCAGGGCCCTCAAGAGCTTGGCTTTGGCCCTGAACCCACTCTCCGTTGCTGGCCTCATGGACCTGGTGAGGATGGCTGTGAGAATGCCCTCTCTCCGTCAGTTACTGTACCCCAACCCCCTGGAAGACTACCAGCCGGGCCTTCCTGACCTGCCCTCCAGTGCTCAGCTTTTAGACTGGCCGCTGGATGAAGCCTCAGACATCAACATTACCAGCAGCCAGCTCAAAAGGGTGCTGCTAGAAAGCGGTCGCTCTGACCTCTTTCTGACATGCGACCTGCTCAATTATGATAAAGACTTGGTGGACTAGAGCAAAGGCGAAGGAAAGGAACAGGTGGTTTTGTTTTTTGTTCGTTTAGCAACACGTACCAGAGCAATGTACATACACGACAATCAAATTGTCACCCTAATCTAGAGTTCAAATTATGTTTTTTTTATCTTTTCGTTATCTGTCCCCTGTAAAGGTCTGATACTCTAAGGGGTAGCCATAGTCCAGGGTGATGGTGGGGTTAAGGGGAAGTCATTGTGTCACCAAAGCAACATGTTTGTTATTGTTGGGAGATAAGATTTCCTCCTGTTGGGACACATGGAGGATTACACAATAAGCCATGCTTCAATAAAATGGCGCTGTAATACTTGTTATAATAATAATAATGTTTACTTATTGACTGTATAAAACAATTGCTGTATATGTTTTGCTTTTTAATCAGGGTAACATAATAGTTGGGACACAAAGATTATTTTCCCTCTCGTTGAAGTTTACAAGTTATCTGCCCTCGTGCCTTTACAACATTACTTTCTTTATACAAGACACTCATTCATATACAGCAGCTGATCAGCTATTACATAATACACCAACAATCAAAACTACACGTTTAACGGTGGTTTTCTTTTATAATGTTAAAATATTAGCATACTTTTTACTTTAAATACGTGCCAATTATGAGTATTGTAATTTCTCTTTGTGCTGTTCTAATTTCCATTTGTCTTACTGTATTTCTTGAATATGTTTGTCCAGGATTCTGCTTTTTTTGTATTCATTCGACTGATATATCGAGTCCAAAAGACAGAAATCACCGTTATCGGGAAATGCGTGTACCAACTCCCCCTTGTACGACATGAATGCATTAACATACTGTCAATCACAGAATAAATCAGTCTTAAAGCAATTTTTTAAGTCTTTTAATTGTAAAAAGGTTAATGTTAATTGGAGTGTTGCACACCAAGAGGAATCATCTGTAGTACTCTACGTACGACTGCTGTTGAATGAAGTAGCGGCGAGTTGAGGCCTTCAGCCAGTCCTCCTCTGAGCACACGCGAAAGGGGCAAAGAGTGACCCGAGGTAACGGCAACGAGATGAAATTGGGAAACTGCATGAGGAAGGGACGGTTTCTCAGGGGAGGCAGAATTACACCTGTATGACAAGAATCTGGTGTCAAACTCATTTTAGTTCAGGGGCCACATAAAGGCCAATCTGATCTCAAGTGGGCCGGACCAGTAAGATCACAGCATAATAATAAATAACCACAACTCCAAATGTTCTGAGAATGTTCAAATTTAATGAACTATCTTTTTACAAAACATTAAGAAAAACCTGAAATTTCTTAAGAGAAAAGGTGTTATAACGATATTATGCCGCAGTTTATCATTTACACATTACAACTTACAGATCACAGTGTGTCTACAAAGGCACAAAACATTTCCTCACAGGCATCTAGATAGATCCTGAGGGAAATTTAGGAACAGTATTTTACTTTATGATCAAAACAACTAATATTTACACTTTGCAAAGTCATCCCACGGGCCGGATTGGACCCTCTGGGGGGCCGCTTTTGGCCCACGGGCCGCATGTTTGACGCCCCTGCTTTAAATGTTATAAAGCAGTTCATTTCTATAAACGCAAGTCTTTGCTAAAGAACGGTGAAATCTTACCTGGTGGCCTCCATGTCCTGGCCATGCTGTAAGTCTCTCCTAGACGAAGGATTGGTCGAGAACTACTACACAAATAGAGAAATAATATTAATTACAGTAGAGGAAACCAACATGCACTGTATCACCTTTACATACCAATCACAGAGAGGCATAAGAACAGTGTTTCTGCCATCAGCAGGTGCAACACATCGGGCCTTTCTGTACTCCTCCTTTTGCACAGAGCAGAAATAATTCAGCACATCCACCATGCTGAAGGTTGTCGGCTTCCACTTTGCTGTACTCCTGAGGTATAGATGCATGTCATGTTCCTGGTGGTGTGGAAAGAGAGAGGGGAAGCAGTTAATCACTTACAGAAGAAAGCCAAAACCAGCCACGACACCACGGGCCATGTCAATCAACAACACTGACATGTCCTCATGCATTCCTTATTTAGAGGAGTTAAGGTCACAGTAAAGGACATCAGAAGCAGCGGAGAGCTGATTGAAGGAGGGAGAGCCTCTCAGTTTTCAAACACCTGTTCTGTCCTTTTGTCACACTCAAAAATACTCTGATAGATGGTGATAATGAATGCAAAAGATGATTTCCAGATTTAAAACAAGATTTTAAGATAGAGAGGGATTAAGATTTCAATTAAACAACGTTACTTTGTATTTGGAAATCCATAACTGAAGCCAAGACTCTGCTCTGTCGTGGAGGTTCTTCCAGATGTCCGGCTGGTCCCGCAGCTCCGAGTCCCAGCTCTCCAGCTCCGGCAACAACCACGGCTCAGCCTCATTCACAGCTAATGCAGTCAGAATGTGCAGCACTGTTTGTCTATTGACAGGATGATTCAAATGTTTTATTCTTTTATTATTATTTGTTAATCTATACATGTTTATATGCTTTGGAGGAGTTGGCATAAATTAACATTAGCTTACATATGATGTTGTTCTTACTTGATTTTTTATTCTAACATTGATGGACTCACCGGAGACCTAGTTGTTTAAAAGCTAGAAGTGTGAGAAGCTTTTTCACAAGCTTGTAGCTGGCAGACTTGAGACGCACCAGCTGATTCAACATTTCAACAAGAGCGGCTCGTTGCTCAAGTGACTGAAACACACACACACACACACACAGGAAAAACAATAAGACACATCTACTTCTTAAAATGCACTTTGGCAATCTTGAGCCAGGCTGCACCGTACCATGTGAGGTCTCACAAATGTGGGCACCCGGTCGATGAGGCCTTGGTAAAGCTTGTCTGCATTCTGTAAGACTCCCTGGCTGCCCAGCGCCTGCAGTGCAGTAAAGATCTTCAGCTTTGACGGAGCGCTGCAGGTGTCCAGACGGCCCAGCAGCTGCCAGGAGAAGTCCTCTGGAGACATGGTGCTTGTGATACACTGCACACAAACACACTCATCAAGACCCCAACATGTACCATTGTGCATTATATAATTGCAGATATAGATGGTACCTTTTTATTAGGATACAGGTCTTCAAACCAGCCTGCCTCTGCGAACTGTTTGAGGAACGTGGGCACGTCCGGGATGGGTTCCCGTGGTGGGGGTGGTGTTGGGTTCCTTGGACGAGGTGTAGGAGGAGGAGGAAGTGTTTGGGGTTTGGGTTGCTCTTTCGTAGAAATGATCTCTGGCTACAGGAGTGCAGATGTACACATGGATGCACACACAAATGAGAGATGCTGTCTTTTGTCGTCTGTGAAATAAAGACAACACATGCTCTTACCTCTACTTCCTCTATGACTGGTTTAGGTAGGACAGGTGGTGGCTGGACTTTTATCAGGGTCTTCGTTGGTTTAGAGATTGTTGCCGGAGCCTTTGTCTTCTGCAGAAACAAATCACAACTTGGCTTCTGTTCTGCTTACTATTTCTATTCAGCTGATATACAACAACACATTTGTCTGTCAACTACTGTAGAGTTACATTCAGAAACTCTAATCCAACTGTGAATTCTACTGCACATCTTTGTAGAAAGATTTTACCTTATTTTTCACCACATTCACAGGAATCTCTATCGTAGGTTCAGGGCGGACGTCCTCTTTTAAGTTAGAAGGCTTCCGGTGCTTGTGGTGATAAGGTTCAGGATCAAATGAGCTTATCTCAAATGTATCTGGTTCAATGGTGTCCTCCAAATCAATCTGGAAAACACATAATTATCCTATTAATTATGAAGCTCCCTCTGAATAATGAAAACGTGCTTAAAATTTAAATACAATTGCTGATTTTGAAAAAGCAGAGGGCAAGTATACTACCACGTTTGTATCTTTAGCAGGTAAAATGAGTGAGGGGAGGTGGAGGAAGAAACCTTGATATTAAGGGGCAGCCCATATATTATCTCCATGTAGCGAGCAAATGCCTCTTTCTTGGTTTCCTTTGTGCTGGGGGGCTTCTCTTTGAGGCATTTTACTGAGCCTTGGAGGAGTGCAGCTAGGTCCGTGTTCAAGTTCTTGCCGATTGTTGGCGATTCCTCTTCCTCATCTTTGTCTGTGTTTGCATTCCTGTTTGCAGAATAATTTATTACAGCATTGTTTTGTATTAGTTTTAATATTTAGTATGAATAAATCGTACTTTTGTTTATTCTCGATGACAGGCGTGTCAGGAAGGCGCTCGGCACAATAAGTGGAAAGAAGCTGTGAAAATGAAATAGGATTAAATGGGTTTATATATTGCAGCTTTATTTAATAAATGTCTAAATGACCCCCCCCCCCCCCCACACACACACACACATACATCAGCTGCACTGCAAACTCACTAGTTACCATTAGTTGATGTGGCAGGAACTTTGCACAATTCATCCTGTACAGATCCCCTCTAATGCCAAGAAACAGTTCCCCTCCAAACCCACTGTGAGCCAGACACTCAGGCACTGCATTCAGCTGCAGTGTCCTGACACACACACACACACACACACACACACACACACACACACACACACACACACACACACACACACATTACTGAATTACAGTATGCTTTTCTCATCTGTAATGCAAGAGATCAGTGGCATGAGAATGAACTCTAACCTCATGAGGTGATTCTCCATATTCCAGATACACACTGTCCCATCTAGACTGCTGGAGACAAACACCTCCAGATTAGGACACACACACAGTCCTGCAAGAGCAAACACCCAGAGTCACTCACACACATACAAACAACGCAACTGCATCCACATTCAATTAAGTAGGGACATAAAACAAAAAAAGTTTTTGTGACCAGTGAAGTCGTCTGAATGTCCTTCGTTCGGTGGGTAGTCAGTCTGCCTCTGGTTGAGTAGGTTAAAGTGCATCAGGTTGTGGGTGTAACTGTTGGGCTCCTGGAAGGTCAGGGCCAGCTGGGTGCCCAGGGCTGCCAGGTAGACTTGAGGCTGGCCACAGTGCAGGCTCAGCTGTTGGCTGAGACACTCCTGGAGGTAGGGGTTTACTCTCCACACCACCACTGTCATGTCCTCACCTTAGGGATCGGGGTAAAGTAGTTAACTCACTGACAAGCAAGTGGTGGAAAGCTACTAAAGTTTATTTACTTATGTACAGTACAATCTAAAATAAAAAATGTAAACAACAAATCATTTATTATGTATTATTATTATAGTTTCAAATCTTTATCAATCACTTAGTGAAATTCACAAGCTACCCGGAATATAGTAAAAACATTAAAGGGCCTTAATGCACCAATAATATAACTATAATATATATATATATATATATATATATATATATATATATATATATATATATATATATATATATATATATTATTCTGAAAAGGGCCGCTGTGCAGAATGTAATTTTTACTTTTGGTACTTTATGTTTATTTTTGATGCTTACCCTTTTGTACTTTTACCTAAATAAAATGTTGAATGCAGGATTTTTACTTGTAACAGAGTATTCCTACACTGTGGTATTTCTACTTTTACTTAAGTAAAAGATCTGAATACTCCGTCCACCTCTGCTGACAACCATACAAAGATACTAAAGTTACACAGGGAAATACCTGTGGTGAGGAGGTAACTGTTCTCAGGGTACACCTGCATTGCGGTGACTCTCTGGCCATTGTGTGCCCGCGTCCTGTGGAAGACCGTCCCATTATCAGCTTTCAGAACACTCACACAGCCTCCAACGTGGCCGAGAATGACCAAAAACCTGTCAAGTACAATCAAATTAGCTGAAAGTACAGATGCTTTTGCCTCATAGAATATTTTCATAAATATATAATAAAATGCTCACTTATTCTTGTCATCTTTAAGAGCTGCCTTACTCCTGTGACTGTATCCTCTTCTCTCCTGCAAACTCCTCCACTCCTCTAAAGCTCGTTGTGTTTCAGCCACATAGCTGTAGAGTATCAGGCAGCAAGCCGGGCCGGGGATCGGAAGAATCTGGGCATCGTTCTCAGTCACATGGTCCTTCCGCTGCCAGGGCCCCTGGCCTCTCCCCTTCCACTCTTGCATCAAAGTGATCGGATTAGTGAGTGTGTTGGCTTGGAGCACCGTACCTGTGTCTGTCAGAGCCAACAGAATCTCTTTTTGCAGGCAGTAGTCAGCACACAAAATCCTCTGCTTTGCTTTGAAAGAAGTCAACAGCGCTCCTGTTTCTGCAGCCACAAGCATGATATCGCTGTCCCCGCTCACACAGAGGACTCGTGTCTGGATAAGGAGCGGGGAAGGGGGAAGCTAGGATTTGTCTCAGTGGGGCTCCTTCATCCCCTTTGAGTTTACAGTGGAGGGTGTACAAGGCTCTGATGGTCCAAATGTCAACTCCCTGGTGAGAGAAGGAGAAAAAATAATCTCCCTTTTTAGTGCCTCCTATGCACAACGGAGGCTTTTTCTGCTCTGTGTGGACACACTCGACCACATCACTTTCTTCCACGTTCCAGCAACGGATCGTACAATCCACAGAAGCTGAGAACAGCGAGCTCAATGTGGGGCAGTAGAACAGAGAGTGCACCACACCTACATGCAAATAAAACAGAACCTTTCAACATTATGTGGAATCATAAAGTGGGTCAAAAAGAATATGAATAGATGTGATGACTTTACCATTGTGTCCTACAAAAGCTACACGGAGTTCCCAATCTGGACCCCATATTCTAATGGAGAGCTCTTCAAATGCAGTGATCAAACAGTCCAGTTGGGAGCAGTACACTATTGCTGTGATGGTTCTGTGGAACATAACTTGTCAATCAAATGCTGAAAGAAATTCATTGACATCACGTGCACCTATACACACCGTGAGCAGAGATCCCTCTTGTGCTCCAAAACCTTCCCGGCATCGAGGTCGATGACCGTCACGAGCTGCCCGCACACGACGAAGGCTCGGTGGGGCCTGTCAGATCGCGGGGGAGCCAATGCCATCTGAGTGAAAGTGCTGTGCTGCAGCTCCTCCTGTATCTTCAACTTACACCTCATGAGCATCACCGACCACACACACACGTTCCCCACCCCTGCGGTCACCAACTCTGTGGAGTGCTCTGCACCCTGACACACACGTATGTCCAGGGCATCTTGAGCAGCGTCCAGAGGGCGAAACTCACTGTCCAAAAGTGTGAAGACGGGCCCCGGGCCCCAACCCACCAGACAGTCAGCGATCTTTGTGGCGGTCAGGCCCATGAAAGGAAGGTGTGCTGAGGAAGTTTGCTTGTGGCCATCAGCTTTGTACAAGCAAACTGTGTTGTCTGAGTGAAGGCTAACGAATGCAGCAGCTGCTTCAGAATACATCATGAAGCGCACGGGGCTGTCACAGGAGAAATGCTGTAGGCGATGGAGACCATGAGTAAACACATGCTGCTCGCTTTTAGAGCGTTTTACCTAGAGAGTGAGACAAAGACAAAGCAGATAAGGTGTCTGAAAGTGAACAAAGCCAGTATACATCATGTTGACATAGTCTACCTTGCCTGTAGCATCCTGCTTGAACAAAGTCTGCTTTCCAAGTGTCCTCCCTTTTGATGTCCCTGTTCTCTCGAGACAACAGCCTCGGGGTGGGACTGGAGACAAGCACTGTTCTCGTCTCCTCTCCTGGGGCCATCATCTCCACCACTTTATACACAGGATGCTGCTGCATTCACTGACCTTTTGCATTTTTGAAACAAAACTATCCTTTGTGCAGGGCACTCTAGAAAAACACAAACAGAATCTTATTTTATACGAATGTCCAGGGGTGTTTGAATATTATTTAGCTTACAAGCAGTAGTTATCTTTTGTAATTCTTTTATTTCACCATTCTTTGATTAGGGAAGTTCTACTAAGTTAAGATAGAAAAATAAATACATTTAGGCATGGAACCATCTTATTTTATTTGTATGGTTTTATAATATTTTAATACACTAACATGTTACTTGGTGTGTATTAGGTTTGAAAATTCAACACAAATGTTATGCTATTTGGTAATACAGGCAGAGATATTAGGTAAACTAATAACAGTAAAAAGTGGGGGGAAAGTTATGGTTTCGAGTCATAATCATAAAACAACCAATAACTCACCTTTAAGCTACTCCTTGAGCTAAAGACAAACATTAGCTTAAATCAGTTTGTCTTCGGTCTTTCGTAAAGCGTTAGCTAACATACTAAAAGCTGGTTAAACTATTAAACTTTAGTTTTAACTTTAAACAAGTAGCTGTACCGGATGCAGCAGTAAGTATGTACTCAACACAATGTTAAGTTCATTTAGATTTAAATTAATAAGCAGCATAACTTTGTGCTTTCAGCTTCCTGCGTCCACGAGCTACGTCTTTGTTGCTAGGCAACGGGTTGCTCGGCTACGTCCATGGCTGCAGGTCGAACAAGAATGCAAAATGGTTTCTTAGAAAACGTCCGGGTTAGCTTTCTCATCTTCTTTGAGTGAAAACAATATAATACAAGTATCCCTATAGTTACACAGAGGGTTGTACCTGCTAATGAGGAAACTGAGGTCGTGTCCGTGATTTAAAGCGTCACGTTAAGTACTCTTTCTGTGATTTATTACTTTTAGATGTTTTATTTCACCACCCAAAATTGCTTTATCGACAATGTACAGATTCTATATACACTGAAAACCAAATTTGGGGACATTCTTTTTTTTAAATGAACTTTTCAGATTTAAAAAAATGTCCCTTTATTAAAAAACGACTATAAGATTATCCACATTTAAGATGTAAACAAAGGCTGTTTTTAGTAGCTCATCATTTGAAGATACAGTTTTCACAGAACAAATAGCATCATGTTGGAAAATACAATTTAGAGGCAACTGAAATGTTAAATAAATCAAATGTTAAAGATGACAAAATATGAAACAATTTCTTTTGTTTTTTTGGGTTTGGTTGAATTTCTAAAATCTTGGCTATGGTCCTGGTTAAACATATTGTACTTCAACCGTGATTAGGCAGGAGCATTTCAAAATTGAATAACACAAAAATATATATTCCCATAGGAGTAAATAACTACAGATATTGTAGGTTTATTGTATAAAAATATTTTACAATAATCAAACAGTAGAAATATTTACATCAACAAACATTTAAATTATATATATTTTTATAATGTATTAATGAAGATAATTAAATGATATTCTGTCCCTGTAAAGGATCGTTGGTATTCAGCCACATTCATGTTAAATTATCAAACAAAAACAGATTGATCTTTACGCTCTTCCAGAGTTTTAAAATGCAGTAAATCATTGGAATTAACACAAACACATCTGCCTAAATGCAGCCACACAAGATGCGGTGTTTCAGAAGGCTTCGGTCATCATACTCTCCAACTTCTCCTCCACTGCAGCATCGGACACCGTAAAACCTCTTGTGAAATACTGCATTTCTATCTTTCCTGACTCGTGTGACAGTGCTATTCCTGAATATGTGTTCTGTTGTCCTGAGTCTCCAAACACTGACATGGCTGTCACCCTGAAAAGAGAGCAGAAATTGTACACGACGTATCAACATAACAAATCTAAAATAAAATAAAATGATCCTTCATGTCTGTCTGGTGTTACCTGTCAGAATCCATCCTTTCGGTGGCCACAGGCTCTGCGTCATTTTTCAGCAGGTCCCATATGTGGAGGTTAGAGGCTGCATCGAGCACACAGAAGACTGTGGGTCTGGTTTGAGCCCACTGCAGTGAGACCACCGGTTCACCAGCTGTACCGTTCCTCCACTCTGCCACAGGCTGCTCGTGACTTACTGCGTGCAGCCTGATGCTGCCATCCCCACAACCCACCTGGCATGAGGACATATATAGTTCATATATTATATAGTTCATTCTTCTTTTAGCTTATCTTTTATATGTATGGTAATTAGTTACCAAGAACAAGTGTTTCCTGAAGGGAGAAAAGTGGATTGATGTGACATCGACAGGTTGGACTCCGGCCTCCTGAAACCTGTAAAACTTTGGCGGAGCCTTCAAACCATGACTCGTTCCATGATTGACCAGACCCTATAAATAAATGATATTATTGACCCATCACAACATGACACAAAACAACCGTGGGGAATTTGGTTGGAAATATTTTCCGAACCTCTTGAGGACGGTTATGCTTACCATACTGGTGCCGATAAAGAAGTGATTGGAGTCTGTTGGAAGGAATTTTAAGAGAAGCGTCTGTAACGGCCCATGTTTTCGCTGCATCTCGTTGTGATACCCTGAGAGCCAGACGGACCGAGAAAAGCCAAACCGGAGGTCAAAGGTTACCACATGCTCAGCCAAAAACAAACATGACACTACATCACGTGTTCCCATCAAATGTTGTGTTGAAATAAACGAGTGCATAACAAACAAGATCGTGTGACGACGACAGAACAGCTGTGTTCCGCCGGGAAAAGACATTGTGGGGTATTTTGAGCCCAGTGGTTGGCAGTGACGGATGATCAACACAAGCTATTTACCAATCTCACCTCTCAGCAGTGAGGAGGTGGGAGCTGTGAAGTAACTTTACTTTGCCCCCGGGCCTGAGCCCTGCATGAGAGAGAGAGAGAGAGAGAGAGGCTGAAGCTGGTTCCACATGTGTGTGAAAGATGAGTATGTTCTTGGAAAAAGAGAGAGTGCTCTAGAACAGGACTGCCTTACCTAGATCTGTGGGAGAGCCGGCCTCGTTGGCTTTTGGGAGTTCCACTACCACCTAAAGGACACAGAGAGGAAATCATTCAAGTCCATCAGTGCATTTCTTTGCTGGTTGTGTAGAGTTTTAAATCCTCCCCGTCCACAGGCTTTCAACATGTGCCATTCTGAACCTGCTACAGAAAAAAGTTAGCTTGGATTTAATTGAATTTGGATTTTGTAACTCCTACCATTAATATAGGTCTTACTTTTATTTAGGCTGTACGTTTTGGAACTACATATCCCATCATTTTGGGGTTTCTAAAAAGGTTTATGGTCATTTATTTGCGATAAATAAGATAATAAATCAGAGATAATGATATCCTCTGGAAGTCACGCTGGATCTAAAAATACACATATGGTCCTGTCCTCACCAGTATCTTCGCCTTACCACACTCCCTCTATTCACACCCTTCGACTTTCGCGCACGCGCCTCTGCCGTAAGGAAAATACAGTATATGTAGGATCTACTTTGTTGTCCAACTTACCCAGAAATTTAAAACCCCAAATTCATCCAAAGAAGCCAGCTGGAATGACAACCCCGACGACTCTGGGTTATGAAACAGAATAACAATTAAATATAAATCCAACTGTGAATGGCAGAAACACATGGCGCATTTATAAAAACGATACCCAAGATCTTAAATCAATGTGTTAATCCTATACCATTCCATACCTTCCTCAGATGCTAAAAGAGGGACCTCTGGTCTAAGCCCCCCGGCTACGGTGGAGGGGACGGCTTCTACAGACGTCACAGATGAGAAATGGCCCGAGGCGGCCATCACTGCATCTGCGTTGACAAGATGACAAAAGAGAGGGTATCAGCACACACTGAATGCACACTACTGTTACTGTTAGGTAAGAAAACAGCCTCTGAACTTTAAGTGAGAGGAAGGGCAGCGGCTGTCCTGATACACCTTATACAGTAAATAAGGATGATCTGCTGACATTCATTGACAAAGATGACCAGCTCAAAGATCAAGGGGCTTTCTACTCTTAACATAAAGGCAGACAAAAAAAGACCCTATAATATATTAACAGAAACCCTGAGGAAACAACCACCTTCTTTATGACTAAATTGTGGAACAGAGGAGAAAGCAGAAAGAAAAAGCATTAAAAAAGTGTCATATAAAACAAGGGAAATTAAAATTATATTACTGCGTTAGACCAAAAACAATATTCCTGCCTTGGTTGGACAGTAAAGTTTTTTCTATTCTATAATATGGCATAAGTGATTGTTACATCTTTGGGAAAATCTCAGTTTTAAACTCAGTAAAAACAAACAGCCATGTCCATGTATTAATAATACAATCGATTCTCATTGAACCATACCAGTGGAGAAGGTAGGCTGTCGGAAGGTCCACTCATCCTCTCCGATCTTCAAGCGGTAATGTTCACTCGTGTGCTCCCTCAGGTCCCACAGCACCACAGAGCCCACTGATGTTCCTGCAAACACCAATATGGCCTTTCCAGGGCTGAAGCAACAACACTGCACCTGCAGCGGTGAGCATTAAGAGGGGGTTACTGTCAGTGTTTGTTGGAGGCGTTTGTGGAAGTTGGAGGAGAGGAGGCTTTGGTTCCTCTGGGACTTACTGGTAGAATAGATCTCAGGTCGGAAAATTGTTTTTTGTCGCGTGTGGCATTTTAAGACTGAATTTTTTTGGCATGAAAATGACACTGCAGTTTTAATTGTAATTGTTATTTGCCAGACGATTAATGTTTAGTATGTAAATAAACTCACTCATGTCAAGTTCTGAAGTCACTAAAATGTCCTAAAAGTTTCAATATTTATGGTGATTTTACTAAGTGTTATTTATTACAACTAAATTAGCTACAAATGAAAAAAGACCTTGAGAATGTCACCTCAGATTCGTAGATAAGGACTTTTTGAGGTCTGGACGGCTCCCAAATGTTCCAGATGCAGATAACGGTGCAGCTGTCAAGACGCACGGCACTGGGCTTCGTTGTAGGGCTGTGGACTGACATCATGGTGTGCCTCTGGACCTCAGAGAAGTGCAGCAGGCTGATGCGGCGACCTGAAATCAAAAATGGTGCAATATGCGGTGGTTTATACAGCATATTCTGAACAACTGATATGATCCATAAAGTAACAATACAAACTAACAACTGATGAAATACTAATTAAAATACACTAGTTTGGCAGTACAATTAGTGGTTGTGGTGTTTACCAATAAGAAAAGGCAACTTAGTGTTGAGCTGTAAACTTCCATCGCTGAAAGACAGCGTGTCTGCTTGAGACCTCTGCTTCCTCAGGGATTTCCTCTCAGCTCCATCCTCTTCCAACAGCACAACCATGACCTTGATTGAGTCACAAAAGACAACAGACGTTAGATTTGGTCACAAAAAAAAACCTCCACGTAGGAAGTAAGGGTTAAAACAATAACCTGAGAGGCTGAGCGCAGAAACGCTGTCAGGCGCTGGGAATCAAAGTTAATGTCACTTCTGTCTGGCGCTTCCCGGGAGAGGTTTGGATCTGTCAAAAACAAAGACACTGTTATTGAACTCGACATGGAAACACAGGAGTTCATCTGAGAAAAGAAATATATTTTTGACAGGCTTTTCCCTCCTTTACCCCCACAGGCTCCTTTGTGCTCCGGAGGATGCTGCGTCCACTTCTCACACACCTCTATCTCCTCTGTCTGGATGTCTCTGTCTGCATTGTCCTCATTACACTGCACGTATGCCTGGCAAGGAACACGTTATTTAGACATGGAAGTATAGCAGTGTTTGACGGGAAAACGTGTAATATTTTTCTCTTTTATCATTTGGTTACAGGTATGTGTTTAAAGTAAAAGAGTAATAAACACTGACCTGCTTCGTGTTTGCGGTTCCAAAGGTTCTGATATACATGTCATATTCATTCACAGGTGGCAGATCCAAAAGGGACACTGTCATGGAGAAATCCAGATCAATTAAGCGTAGAAGCTCTGTACTGCGTTTCCTGTAGTCAGAAAGAAGAAGTACACATTGAAGGTACAATTAAAGAACACGTACACACTCTGTATAATCATAAAAAGGGAGTCACCATGAGTATCCTATCATATCACAAAACCATTTAACACAAATAGGTTTTTTCCAAGTTAACTTACTTCTGTTTTGTGGCAACTTTCTTGCTGACTTCACGCTGCTTTGCGGCGACAAAGTCGATAAACTTCCCGCGTTGGGAGTCTCTACTCTGGTTCTTTTCTGATCCTATTAAAAGAGAAAAGATGCATTATATTCTAATTCTCACACTGTAACATGCGATAACACCAGGTGCTTTAGTTCAAATGTTTTGGGTAGGTAAGACAGAAGAAAGAACGTTACCTTTGGACAGTTTAGGACTTTCTTCCTCGTCTCTGATGGTCATTTCTCTGGATTGAGCAGTTCCGACTCTCTCGTTCTCTTCATCCATGGCTCTCTGAATAGCTTCAATTTCCTTTCTCCTTTGGGCCGTGAGCTCCTCCCTCTCTTCACCCACCTCTGGATACTGTGGCTCCTTCCCGTTCTCATCTTCATTTGCGCTCTCATCCAACTCCTCAAAATCCTCCTCATAATCCTTTCAACAGAGAAATCCCATCATTTATCACATAACAACATGTTTGAAGCAAAAAAAAACAAGATGCTGTGAAACTTCACGTCTTATAAAAATGAAAATGAATGCACTTGTAAAAGCTCCGAATACTCACCAGTTTCTTTGAACGTTAATGGATTACAACATGCAGAAGTAACACAAAAATACGTAAATGAATGTTAAAAAAACAAAAGCTTCAACATGGCGGGAACAACAGAATTCAGTTCTACAGAATGTGTCCTATTTCATAATTAGAAGGCTGTAATATTACCTCAAAGTCATCTTCGTATTCAGCCAAATCTTCGTCATTGGCAACCTGCGGACGTGACATAAATACATGAAGTAGAAGACATCTTAAATACTAAGTTTGTCCTTTGGCGTGATGCAGCACCACAGTGAAACTGAAGCTGTAAGTGCTGTAGAAGGAAAAGAGTGCATAACATGCAGTACAGACAGTATATGGCTCACACACAAAAAAAACCGCCTTTCAATCCATTAGGGAACCACAAAGAGAAAATAACATCATTTACAGTTTACAGGCAACTTATAGGTTTACAAACCTCAGTTTTAGTCTCATGCTTATGACTTTTGTCAGACGCCGATTTCTTGGAGCTGGTCGTGTCTCTGTGATGATTTCTTTCCGGTTCCTCCTCCTCTATGCGCTTTCTTTCTTTGTTTTTGTCCCCTTCCTCTCGCTCTCTGTCACCGCGATAATGCCCGACCTCTTCCCCTGACCCCTTCACGTCTCGATTCTCCCTCGATTTGCTGTCATGCTTCCGCTTTTCATCCTGGAGAACAGCAAAAAAAAAATCCACACCAGTCAAACAATGTGACCAAAGGAGGCTACATCAACCCAGACAAGTCACAAGTGAATTGCTCTTGAGCTGTGGGATATGGGTAGAATAATAATTTATTTACTTAAGATGCTAAAAAGTGATGAACAATCAATATTTCTGCAAATGCTTACATTATATGCTCTCTCTTTGTGTCTCCTTTCTCTCTCCTCTCTATGTCTTCTCTGTTCTTCTTTGTGCTCTGAAATCAGAAAGACATAAATGCTGACCCCGTACAGAAATATTAATCCTGTGAATATGGCAAGCTAAGTGTTCACACTGGTATGACTTTACCTCTTTCCTCCTTCACTTCCAAATGCTCTCTGTCTCCATGTCTCTCTCGCCTTTCTGTGTCATTCTTCTTGTCTTCATGTTCATCTTTGTGTCGCTCTCTCTCTCGATGACGATCTCTTTTCTCTCTTTCGTGCTTTTCCCTACGATCTCTTTCTCCACTTTCCTCATGTCTCCGTCGCTCCCTCTCTGTCCTGGGCTCTCTGTCCCGTTCTTCTCTTCGTCTTTCCTTGTCTCTCTCTTCCCTCCTTTTGTCCTTGCCCTCCTCATTGCGTCTCTCTCTATCCCTCTCCCTCTCTTTTTCCTTATCTCTGTGTCTTTCCTTGTCCTTCTCCCTTTCTCGCCTCTTGTTATCATCGTCGTAGCTCTTTCCGTCTACCAACTTGTCTCTTTCCCTTCTCTTCTCCTTGTCCTTGTCCCTGTCTTCTCTTTTATCCCTTTCCTTATCGCCTCTCCTATCCCGTGACCCCTCTTTCCGTCGATCTGCATATCTGTCTTTTTCAGCTTCATCTCTTCTCTCCCTTGTACTGTTCCTTGGCTTGTCTCTCTCTTGTCTGGACTCCTTGTCTGGGTCTCTGCGGGGTCTCTCTATGGATTCCCCACCACGGTGCTTTCTCTCATTGTCATCTCGCCTCCTGACGTAGTCATCACTTTGTCCTCCCTCCTTAAACAATGAGAAAATAAAACCATTTATTTTATTTGGATATCATTTTGTTGATTTATATCAATCCAGATTGAATTCCTTCTGTAATGCTTTCCTGAACTCTCAAAAACTTACCCTGATGTGTTTTCTCAGGTCAGCTGGTTTCCATGTGTCTTCCTTGGTTATTTTCTAAATAAATACATTTTTATGTTCACTTAAAGATCATTACAACGTTCATTCAAAGACAACATAAACATATTATTATGACTTCAAACCAAATCCATCCCTATCAGCAAGAAAACGTTCATTTCCTACGACAACTAACGTTAATGTTTGGTAACAAACAGTTACCACAGCGGACATGGCATTATACTGGAAAAAAAACATTTCCTAGCTTAAGTCTGCATAGGGTAAGGTCAAAGCTAAAGCACTTACCTTGTCACTATTCATTTTCTCATCTGTGGTTTTAGTTTTAAGGTCTTTCAAACGCCGAAAAGCAACTCATATTTTTGTAATAACGCCGCCATGACGGTAACTCTCTTGTGCGCAAGCGCAGTTGGTCGAAACCAAGGAGAACGCGTCACTTCAGCTTGACAACAGGCTGAATAATCAACAGCAGAGCAATCGCTGGAATCAACAGCAGTTTCTATGGCAACGGTCAATGATCGCAATGGTCACATGTGTAAGTTTCACAACACTGCATTAAAAATGTTGTTGTTTCAACGATTATAATTATTGACAATAATAGACCTGGTGCTGTTTGCTTTGTTTGGGTTCATTTCGATATTTGCTATATGTAAAACTAGTCTGTTGATTGATTTCTCTGTGCTCGTCCATATACACCCTTTCCTATCTTCACCTCTGGTATTTGATAGCAAGCTAGCTACGTGTGTCGTACGATAGTTAACGGTCACTTGTTTGAAATACAGTACAATGTTTTTTTCTATTTAACAACGTTACCGAAGTAGTACTACAAATTATAATAACAAACTGTGTTTACCTGTAATGAGCACCAGGTGGCGGGGTTTCATCTTTTTAGCTATGTTTCGGGGACACTGTCTGCGCACAGTGTGATGTGATCCCTGTGCCTTTTTGGAAATGAGCATTTAACCTGTGTCGAGCAGAGGGAGTATAACTGTGGACCGGACTGGCTCAGTGGCCTATTTTAACCAATGTATTCCCAAGCTGTTTGTCGTTTCGGAAACTGAAGTGGTGAATGCCAACGATTCCTCCCAGGGCAATGGGCTGGTGTGCAGGTGAGCCAACGTGAGAGCAGGCTCCCGAAAGGAACCTCTTCGCACATGGGAACCGTGTCACCCAACCTTATCCGCAATTTCGCACTTTTGAAGACGGACTCTGGAGTTCAGAGACATGTCTAGAGACAGCATGGCAGATGTACGAGGAGCCCATTCACCTAAGGAGAATGGACACCTCGAGCCGAGCCCCGCTCAGCCCAGCGCCAACTTTCCCCAACCCTCAGCGGAGACCATGCCCGATGATACCCCGGTGTCTTCGACCAGCGAGCTGACCCAGACCTGGCTCCACATAGCTAAAACGTTTGTTCTCATTTTCCCCATCTACGCACTGGGCTATTTTGAGTTCAGTTTCAGCTGGCTGTTGATTGGACTTGTTATCTTTTTCTGGTGGAGGAGAAACACTGGAGGGAAGCACAGCAGACTGAGCCGAGCTCTTGCTTTCTTTGAGCAAGAGGAGAGAAGTATCAAGCAGAGTCTTTCGACCTCTGATTTACCACCATGGGTAAGACGCAATGTGAAATACAGTAGATGCTCACAGTCGTTTATCCTACTTGAGCTGTTTCTCTGAAGAGCATGTGGTATTTTTGTGTACAATATTTTTGAGTTTCCAGGAAGAAACAATCAGCTGACCAGAGCAGGAGGAGCAGAGTTGAGCTGTAAAGCTATGATGAAGCAGCTGTCCCCCCCAGCACTGACATTAGACTGAGTCCCAGTCTAAATACAGCAGGGTACAATGGTAAACCAGACACCACGCTGTAAGGGAAACATGCCCACAGAGTCCCTGTTATTTTGGGATTCACACTGCTATCACTCTTGCAGTAACTCACTCTATTACAGCAACTCTTTATCTTAACACTATTGTTAGATATCACATGCAATCCATGTTGTTAACTGCTGTCTGGAGGGAGCTGGATAACAACATCAAGGGGAAACTCTTTAGGGTGTGTAAGTTAATGCTCTCCCTCTCCCTAAATGTTTATGCATCAGTAATTTAAATTCCATATTCCAGACGACCTGCTGACTCCTGCAACAGATACACAAGTTACAAGCCCTTTCATATTTATTAAGGCGCTGTATATCTTGTGTAGTGGAAACTGGAGTGGAATTGGGAGATATATATTCACTAAAACCATTTTTTAGGACCCCCTGGTGGTCTCAGGGCTCCAGTTTGAAAATCACTAAGGAAACAATGTAGATTAAATGTGTGCCTCGAGTCTCAGCTTCTTAACTTACCAAACTATAAATCCAACACTTTTCCATACCAGACTCATCCCAGAGTGACAGCTGGTTTGTGATGCTCAGTGCAGCCTTGTGTTTGGAGAACAGTAAAGAGTACAATCTGCTGACACAACGGCTAAGGAGACGTCAAGGCTATTACATGGGGGCGGAGGAGCTTCATGGGGTAGAGCAGCAGCTTCCCACTTAGAGAAAAACAGTATTAATGAATGTCCTCAGCATCCACTGCGTTAAGTTTGTGGTCTAGGAGAAAGTGCAAGTCAAGCACTACATGTAACTCCGCTCACACCTGGGGAGGCTGTGCATTCCATCACAGGAAATGACATTATAGCTTCCAGGGCTTTACAACAATTGATTAGCATGCCACCAAACGGACAAGCTGAGCACATATCACTGCATCTATACTGCACTGTCATCGGGGGGGGGGGGGGGGGCATTTTCACCAGTTATGGCTCCTAAATCTTGGCTAGTGCCAGTTTCTCCCTACGAGGCAGAAGTGAGTCTTAATAGACATGACAATGCTTTCTCAAAGGACTTCTTTAGTGCGGTGCTCCCATTCCCAAACTTCTGCTGCTGAAGATCATTCCTCGTTCCACTTAATATCCTCAGCTGTATTCATCCAGGGTGAGTCATTGGCTGGCTGGTGTGGCAGCTCCTGACACTAAAGGGACAAATCACATTTATTTGTATAGCCCAATATCACAAATTACACATTTGTCTCTGTGTGCTTTACAGACTGTACAGGTTACGACACCCTCTGTCCTTAGACCCTCGCATCGCACAAGGAGAAACTTCCTAAAAGAAACCCCAAAATTAAAGGGGGGAAAAATGGAAGAAACCTCAGAGAGAGCAACTGAGGAGGGATCCCTCTCCCAGGACGGACAGACATGCAATAGATGTCGTGTGTACAGGATAAACAACATAGTACAAATACAACATTTGACAGAAATGATGTGTTGAAAAAGAGAAAGTTTGGATGAATCCAGGAAAATGTCAAAAAGGCTTCCCGGTGTCCAGCAGGACCAGGGCAGCAGGCGCTGTCCACGATTCATGATCCTGACGTAAACTTTATCAGTGGCAACCTGCCACATGAGAGACAGACACTCCGGGGATGATGCCCCAGATGATGAGTTAGTAACATACATTTAAGAGAGAGGGAGGGGAGGAGAGAGGAAGAGAAGGAGGAGAGCAGGGAGGTGTCCCCCGGCAGTCTAAGCCTATAGCAGCATAACTAGGGGCTGATCCAGGGCAAACCTGAGCCAGCCCTAACTATAAGCTTTATCAAAAAGGAAAGTCTTTAGCCTACTCTTAAATGTAGAAGCTGGTTCCACTGGAGAGGAGCTTGATAGCTGAAGGCTCTGGCTCCCATTGTACTCTTAGAGACTCTATTATTATATTAATATAATATTATTATATATTATATTATAGAGACAACATGGCTCTTAGTTTAATATCAGATGGAAGCACACTTTACACAGTGTCTTGCTCACTATGTCGAGCAGACACACTGGCGTCCGTTAGGTGACATTGCTTTCTCCTTTATCTTTAGAAAAAGATTATAAAATGATGAGAAAATTAGAAAAGTCATCATCAATCTTACAATTTAATCATACATGAAATATTACATAGTAATGTTCGATGTATGATGAAATTACACATGTCCCACCTAGAACATCAGTGTCTGTGGTAATTCATGTGTGCAGATATTTTTCCAATTTTCTAATGTCACACAAGCGGTAGTTAAAGAAAGAGGAGGCCAAACGTGCCGCTTTACAAACCTGATTTCAGTTTGCTGGTGTGTTATGAGATGTAAGTACGAGTTTGCTTTATGTGTCTGAAAGCAGTTGGAAATACTACATGTCAGCTGAATCATATATTGTGTCTCCCATATCTCTGACTGGTACTTGTATTATTTCTTCAAGCCATAGATACGACGCCTCATAAGTAACAAAGTTTATATTTTGAGTTTGTTTCCGGTTGACGCTCAGCGAGAACAAACCTCTTAGTTTCAAGTACACTGTTAATTATGCCCTCAAGACATAAACACCAATTACTTTTTCATCTTTACACCAATACAAGCGGAATAATTAAAATGCTTTGTTCGTGTTCCCGCTTTCTGTTTTATCAGCCAGCACTTGAAACGAGTCCCATCGAGTGTGTCGTCCATTACTTCACCTACATTTTGTGATTAAGGTCACTGTGTCAGGTGTAATAATAAGGCCACGCTTCCAGAGGATTATATTCTCTCCACCTCATAACAAAACTATCGGCCTGACTCATATTAACTAGAACTTTCTGTTCCCCGTCTGCTCCTGTCACTGCTTCATCCACACTTTGACACAAATGCTTGATAAGCACTTTTGACGCATCCATAAGGAATAGTGCTATTCCTTGTAGCTGTCGCACTGCCTGTCGTATCTCACCAGCACTCCAGCCAGAAGCGTCACTTTATCTTATTGTTGAGATTGGGGAACAAACACCTTCAATCCAGTACGATTGGAGAGGCAGGGCTGTTTATCTGTCTATTTATTATGTGTTGCTGCAAATCTTTGTGCACAATATTGATTTTATCCCGGGCATTACCTTTACCTCGTGTCAAATCAATGCCAGATTTACTTTGGTCGTTAACGATTAGTCAAACTGCAGCTCGGTCACACGGGCTTAATGGTTTTGTGGGGATCCGGGGAGGAGTGCAAATGTGAGATTGCTTGGTATTCGGATTTGTTTTGTAATTTAATTGACCTGTACATTCGATAGTATTATTGGACAAATGACATGGCATGAATAGACTTTGCTCACGCTGAAAATGTGAAGAAATGTGGGTTTAAGGTTTGCACTGATGACACAGAAAGGTGATTATAATGCGATGTGTTATTTAGGTAGAAATTAAAGTTGTGGTGAAAATCTTCAATGACCTTTGCTTGAAGAGTGTTTTCTTTTTCATCTCTGTTTGTCCTTTTATCTTCTTATATTAAAAAGCTCCTGCAACAAATGTTCTCATGCATCAAAAACAAATAACATCCCAGTCCCTCTCTTTGAACTGTTTTTGTAATGATGCAGTAATCTCTTTTTTTTTTGCTAAAGCAATGTACCAGGTTTGTTAAGATATGGAATTGGAGAATAAATGAATCTCCAAACTAGCTGTCTGTGAGCTTTGAAAGCTTTTTGTTACGAACAGGGGATTTACTTTGCTCCTGTAGTTGCATACTGTAATCATTTGACACAGGTTTGAAAGGGAAGAGATGAGTGCTCTGCACATGTCGGCCCTTATATTATTTAATGCAAACATTAAATAATACATATTTTCGTTCTTCACCTTAGTATCTCGTATTGAGTGCAGTCATTTTCTCTAAAGTGGGAGCTTTTTAAACTCATATCAGTCGACTGAACGTGGAACTTGCCTTTTTATAAATGTTGCATTATGATTGAAACCAACACACTAGAGATTATCTGCTCTCTTTTCTCCATTGTAGGTCCACTTCCCAGATGTGGAGCGAGTGGAGTGGCTCAACAAGGTAAAGAATTGAGCGGCTGTCGCATGAATTAGTCTGCTTGAGTGAAGCGTTCCTATTTACCTTTTGTGAACTGGAATAAATGGGATTTCTGTCGCTCCTCTGCTCTCTCCTCCTCCCACTGGGGCTGTGCATGTTGCCACACTGTACCCACTGCAGCACATTGGACTTAACGTGCAGCCCTGTTTCTGCAGCGCTGTGAAATCCATTAACCCTTGTGCATCCCCATGGCAACGACCTGGATGTAAATTGTAAAGCACTCATGAGCACACAACCAAATTGATCTAAATGCTGACATCAACATTTAATTTGCCCGTGTCCCTTCTTGACGTGTGCAAGTCTGACAAGATTCTACAGTCTTAAGAGGGTAAAATGTCATTAATATCCCATAAAGTCTTACAGCACATGCATGTACATGCCGTGTAGAATAATTATATGATGGAAAAGAGCAACATTTTTAAGATTGAAGACCAGTCGGGCTGCTGCATTCTGTATCAGCTGTAGAGGTCAAATGGCACATGCAGGCAGTCCAGCGAGGAGGGTGTTGCAGTAGTCAAGGCGTGAGATGACTAGAGCCTGAACAAGAACCTGCGTCGCCTTCTGAGTCAGTAGGGGACGTATCCTCCTGATGTTGCACAGAGTGCATCTGCAGGAGCAGGTTGTTGCAGCGATGTTGGGACCGAAGGACAGTTGGTTGTCCAGCGTCACACCCAGATTCCTTGCAGTCAGAGTCGGGGAAACAACAGAGGTGCCGATGTTGATGGTAAGGTCTTGGATGGGACAGCCCTTACCCGGAAGGAAAAGGAGCTCGGTCTTGTCAAGGTTGAGTTTCAAGTGATGTGCGGCCATCCACCGAGAGATATGAGCCAGACAAGCCGAGATCCGTGTCCTCCACCTTAGTTACAGATCTGGGAAAAGACAGAATCAGTTGAGTGTCATCTGCGTAGCTGTGGTAGGAGAAACCGTAAGAGTGAATGACAGAGCCAAGGAGAGGCCCCAGAACGGAGCCCTGAGGTACCCCGGTGGTGAGTTGAAAGGGGTCCGACAGAGCCCCTCTCCAAGCTACCCTGTAGGTGCGGTCCTTTAGGTAGGATTCGAGTAGGGAGAGAGCAGAGCCTCCCAGTTCTTGGAGGGTGTGGAGGAGGATCTGGTGGTTTCTTAGTCTTAGTCTTCTCTTTCTGTATCCCCTCAGACAGTGAAACAGATGTGGCCGTATATCTGCCAGTTTGTGGAGAAGCTGTTCCGCGAGACGATCGAGCCGGCGGTGAAGGAGTCCAACGCCCACCTCAGCACCTTCTGCTTCAGCAAGATCGACATGGGAGACAAAGTGAGCTCCTCTTAATGTTTCCGCGTGGTTCTTAGAATGACACACGAGTTTAATCAGCAGTGGCCAAACAGACTACTGGCAGCAGGTGCCGGTGGGACAGCTGGCGCAAACATATACTGTACATGCACGTCGCTGACCCATGTGCTTGTTTCATAAATAGTTTCCGTGTGGGGGTCAGCAGAGGGGTCGACCTTGTGCTAACAGCGTGGGGGTCTGGGAGGGGCGGAGGGGTGGGTGTAGTATTGATGGAGTGGTCATAGTTGTTCCTTCTGTTGCGTTGCAGCCCCTGAGGGTCAACGGGGTCAAGGTTTACACAGAGAATGTGGATAAGCGACAGATCATCATGGACCTACAGATCAGGTGAGCGTGCCAGATCCCTGTTTGAATCATTCTTCTTTTATTTTATTGTATTACCTCTAGAGCTTCTTTCTGATTACTCCACCGATTCACTTATATTACTTAAATCTCGGCCGGTCTAGGCTCAGTCACATGATTGGGGAGGCGGGAAAACAGACAGAAAAACATCTGTCTGTTCAAAGCGCTGCCAAACAAACAAAATGTTGTTTTAATAAAAAGTCAATCGATAATTATTTTAAATGGGATCTGATTTCATGCTGCACAAAGCACTATTAGTTTTCCACACAACGGCAGAGCAGAGTAAAGTTTGTTGCCTCGCTGAGGAGTGGCAGATATATGGCCTGTCGCCCGCAGCTCTTTATCTAACAGCTCAGTGTGGCTGCTCCTTCTTCTTCCTTTACTCCCCTGCAACATTTGCAACCGAACCACGAGAGAGCAGAATGCTTTAAATGTGACAGTAGGAAAAGTTCTTTACGCACAATCAGTGACTTTAGCTCCGATGTAGTGTTAGGAGCATGAGCAGTAAACAATGAGGTTAATAGGAAAGAGATACAATTAAAAACAGTGAAGCTGGATAACATGCAGCAATGAAGGCAACATTGACACTAACAATACAAAACTACATACTGTAGAGAGGTGATTACTGAATGTAAAACAACAAAGGTAATGACTAAAACATGGAGTCACAGCAATCCAAAAAAGTGAAGGGACCCTTGTATGGGATTCTTATCATACATATTTTGTGTTTTCGTCACTCAGCTTTGTTGGCAACACAGAGATTGACGTAGACATCAAACGCTACTACTGCAAAGCCGGCATCAAGAGTATCCAGGTAAGGAAATCCCTCTTTGTCTGATCCTCACGAAGGTCCTTTCCTCCGGCTTGAGTCTTGGCATCAACAGTGGTTGTGAGAAAAGGAACGTGAAGCGTTTGTACCGCATATGAAAGTGAGATGCTGAAGGACAGGAGCTTTTCTCTTTTCGCGAAGATCGTTATTTCTTATTATTTCTATGCAGTGACATCTCTTTACATTTCTGCGTATAACACTTTTTCATCCTAAGTGTACGATTTCATTAACTTAAGACCCCTTCAGAATAAATCAATGCCTACTTGTCACCCGCATCGTGTGTCTAAATATTGTCAACAGTTCAACCAAAGAGTCATTTTTCTCCCCAAGGTACTTCCGAAGAAAACTTGCTAAAGACAAATCAGAAAAGAAAAGAGTTTTGTACTGCAGAAATGTTCTTCCTAATATAACATCATAATACAAAAGGAGACACTAAAAATAATATATTTGAAAGGTACATTTGACTGTAAAATATTATATTACTTTGCATCTCCCGCCCTGAGAAGACTCCCCTTGTCTCTTTAGTTCCTGACATGTTGATGTCGTGTTGTTCTCGTACGTCCTTGTCCTTTTTGTCTCGCTGCAGTGGAACATAAGCAGGCAGAGAAAACAATCAGTGCGCTTCCTTGGAGACCGAGTGCTCTTAGGTCTGTCCCTGAGAGACATTTGTTGCCTGCTGCCCCCATTATGTAACTCAGTGAGACCTACATAGCTCCCCAGCTCATTATCAGCCACTAATACATTGGTCCCCACCACTCCTTGAGCTGGTTTACATTACACACAGCAGGTGCGTCTTATTCCATGATAACGCTTAGATTACTGATGGCTTTGTGAGGAGAAGGGCTTCAACGCTGACAGTCGTGTGGTCTCACTACTACGATGGAGTTCCACTCCTCACCGCAGCTGCTGTACATTAAAAACGCCCGTTAAAGCTGCAAACAAATGACATTTTGCAACCTCTTAATAATTCAAGGATATAATTATAAATATGTCATCTTCTAAGGAGATGATTCCCAAAGATTGTCTCCAAATTGAACATTCGTCGGTCACATATGAATTGCTTTTAAGAGTCTTATTGACATTTGTTTGACTGATGATTTGTATCAGCGTAATTGCTGTTTCTTTGTCTTTCTTTCTTTCTTTGAACCTAATTTGTTTTAAAGAACATAGAAACGTTCCACTGATGGAAATAAATGCAGGTTCATATGGATCAGTAATCTCCACGAGACCACAAACACAATAAATCATAGTGATATATATCTATATCATAAATCAGTCCTTGTCGTGGGTTTGCGTAACTGCAGTCTCACTTAAGATTATATTTCCATCCATCCCGAAAATACAAATATAGCCCCAAAACAAATATATTGGTGCTAGAATTTAAACATCCTTTGTTCTCCCGTGTGGATTAGAGCAGCTATGTGGTGTCCACGTGACACTCGTAAAGCACTTCCAATACCATAATCCTTGTAATTGCCATATTATGTTATGGAGAAGGTGGAGGGTGACGCGGGTCAGGCGTGAACTCAGGCTGCGATCGAGTTTCCTACTTGTCATGTGCTACACTGCGGAGCAATGTGAAGGGTGTGAGTTCCCTTTTAGCTATCCCTGTGTGTGTGTGTGTGTGTGTGTCAATATATTCCTCCTGTGTGTTTCCACAGATCCACGGCGTGTTGAGAGTGGTGATGGAGCCGTTGCTGGGTGATTTGCCTCTTATCGGAGCTCTGTCTATTTTCTTTCTCAAGAAACCAGTAAGTGGAGACGCTGAGAAGATGACGCTAGTTCATACAATTAAACCTGTTTATCGAGCAGCAGTGGGAGTTATAACGACGTCGCAGTCTGAATAAATACAATAGGATTAGATTAAAAGCTATGTTGACTGGGATTTGTGATGTTGAGAAACAAAAAAAGGTATCTCATTACGTTGGCCCCATTTCTATGCATATTACAAAATGTCCTGGATACCCTTTATACCCCACTTTGGTTCTCCTGCGTTTTATATTCTCATAAAACTTCACCCCTCTTTGGTTTTCTGCTTTGTTTGCCACTTTCGGTCAGAAATAATGCATGCAAATTGGCCTTAAAATGTTTATTATATAAGTCAAATCACAGCTGAATCGCAGCATTATCACTTTCCTTTAACTGCCCTAACTTCCTGTATCCTTCGCAGGCGTCCGCGCTCCTGCAGCTGCAACACTCTTCAATGATTTAAATCACTTTTTATGATCGCCGTTATACATTGCTAGTTGTTTGCATATCGAATATCTTGCGGTGCACATTGCATCTATCTCCCCGTCTAACCCAGAGCAGCGCAGCTTAAAAATGTTCGGCCGATTTATACCAAACGGGAGGACCCAGTGGAACTATAGCAGAGCTTTAAATAGCAGCAGATCAAGCCAGCCCTACTTTGGCAGATTTCTCTACCCCAGGCACTCAGCTAAAGCTCAAGGTGGAGATATTACTGTTGGAGGCTGAAGGGAGAAGGCAGCAGCTGTACTCAGTGAGTCTTCATGAAGACCCACATGTACACACACACACACACACACACACACACACACGTTCACACACACTTATGCATCTCAATCTTCTTCCTGCGTCTAGAGGAACATTAACTTTGTTATACCGGAGAAGAAATTTGAAAAGTAATTTCCTGTGAGCAAAATGTGTCGACATTGTGTACCCTGGAATCCAAATAAGTCACCTTCCATTCTCTCAAAGTGCCGTACAAGGTCTGACCACGAGTGCCAAATGAAATAGAAACATACCAGACCATAAGAGGTCTTGGCCACGGCGGGTCTGTGCGATGGCACGAACGCGTGACTGCGAGTGCAGTGTAAATAAAAAGATGCAGCACATTCTGCTGCGAGACCTGGAAGCTGAGCGGCCCTACACTTTAAATAAGCAGTGCATGATATATAGTGTGACTGCTTATATTGTGAACACATGAGTCTTTACATCGAGTGTTGTGTTGATATTGATCTATTTGTTCGTTATTCAATTCATTCTTATGCTGCAAAATGTCCAACAATGGAAAGGAATTTCACTAAATATTTTAGTCAATCGAAAATAAACCGATGACTATTTTAATAATTGATTAATCCTAAAATAAATACCCAACATTTGCAGGTTGCAGCAATTTAAAGATACCCTGCTGTTCTCCTGTTTTACTGTAGATAAGAACAAAACATTTAAACATTTAAAAATATTTTTGCAGAGACAGCTGCTCCAGTTTTAAGTGCTCTGCTGCAACAACGTGACAAAATGTAAAAAAATAAGTCATTGAGGGGACAAAAGTATTACGGTATTGACTGGCTTGTGACTTGTGCTAGAAGAGTACAATGGAGATTCTTTTTTAGAAAATAGTTTGACATTCCTCTATTTGCTTTATTACTGAGTTAGATGAAAAGTGTGATACCACTCTCTACACTAAATATGAAGCTGCACACAGGAGCTTAGCTTCGCATTAAGACAGGGAACAGTACATCCTTGTACACAGCAAGAGTCTTTCCACTGCTCCACAGATGTCATTTTCATACCAGCTTCCCACAACACTCAGACACCTCTACCACATCATCACACCGCTGCAGTGCTCCCCTCTCCCCTGCAGCGTCAGTGCATCTGCTGCAGTATAAGCAACTTGGGCAGGAAAGTAGGGTGGGAAGGACTCATTAAGAAATCTGTTTCAGCTTGAAGGCAGAAACAGATCAAAGCTCGCTGAGAGGCGAGGTCTCCGCAAATGCCATCCCCACTCTCTTTGATTGACTTTCTTCTGCTGTCTCTTCCAATCTCCAATTTTGACATACCTGAATGTGAGTGAATGGAAATCGGGGGTTTATTGTATCAGTTTTGACTCTTGAACGCTACTATAAATAGAAACATGTACTTTCAGCCATGTAAAAGGACACGTCTCTGATCTCATTATACCCTGAACCTTAATGAGACCCCGGAGGTCTGCTGCTGCTTTAATAAATATTTTACTCAGGTGTTTTTGTATCCAGGATATGTGATTTCTGGCCTGTTGTTAGTGACTCATACTCTAATTGTTCTTACAGAATCCACTTAGAATCACAGGCAAAGTGAACTTAGATGGTAAAAACAAATAGGCTTAAATAAGCGAGGTCCAGGAAATGTTTCACATTTTTCTTAGATAATTAAAACGATAACAATATAGATTTACATTATTACTTGTGTAGGACTCTTAAATGGAAACAGTGAGGTTAAAGCTTTGGATCAATTTAAAGTCATTTATACTTTCTGCTCAACTTATATCTTCTCTTGTCCTTCTTCTTTTAGCTTCTGGACATACACTGGACTGGCCTCACCAATATTCTTGACATTCCTGGACTGAAGTAAGTCGCTCAAACTGGTTTTTCTTTGTTATCAATAAATGTCTGTGAGAGAAATAGGAGTAGACGTTCAAAGAGCTTTAGAACAGGTGATTGGTTTCAGGAAACTGGACACATGCCTCGTTTTTTTCATGCCACTAATCACTTGTATAGTTATATTATGCACCCAGATATTGAAACATACTGTACGCTGTACTCTCACTGGAGTCTGTCCTGTCTGGTACTGAAAGTATTTTTCTGCTAATGTTCTTTTCCTGATATAGTTCAACTTGTGTTTCCCCAGCAAACACTGAGATGTATTTCTTTAAATTTGTGTGACATGCGTGACGTTCAGACGCGCGCACACATACTGGGAATAACCAGATAAAGAGTTAAATGATTTAACTGGGCTATAACACGTCGGATACGGAGATGTGGTGCTCGTGGCCTGTTTTCTCATTCTTGTTTATATGAAGTGTCTCTTCCCCTCGGGTAGTTGTGTGGGCTGAGCAGACAGTAAATGAGAGTCGATTAAAAGATGCTTGTAGGACTCAACACAATTACTCACTGTTGTCTTATACATTATTTACACCCTAAATAAAGTGTCACGCGCATGGCAGGCTGCATGTGATTTTACGGGATTACAGCGGCTTGTCATATCCCCTGCTAGTGTGGACAGACATGTTGGCACAGGCCTACGTCAGCTCTTCTGTTGATTCCTTCGTGGGGGTGAAATGGATCCATGCAGCTTGTGCCATCACATGTGCCTGTGGGTGTGTTGATCCTGGAGAGGGGGGGGGGGGGGAGGGAGCACGTGCAGAGAAAAGAGGGGTAGCTGCTGAAAGAGAGGCCCACATGGTGAAATCAAAGCTGCAGAGACAGAGTTCCTTGAATGCAGCAGCAGACAGACAGCATCAGCTGCCTACTCGAAGGCTCTCTCCTAAACCCTGTTATTACCATTGCAACACATGTCTTACTTGTTTACATGTTATAATGTGTCATAGGTGTTGAGTTGGTTTTGAAATCCGGAATCAAAACAAGACCAAGAGTCAACAGCCACGCTTGCTGCCTCTGTCAGGCTGATCTCAGGCACAGCAGAAATGCTAATGCTAACGCTGAACACTAGCGTTAGCTTAGCGGTGGTGACGCGAAGCCATGGGACCGTGGTGTAGTTCATTTACATAGCCTAACGTTAGCTTTCTTCATTTGTGAAGATTATATGAACAAAACATGTATCATAAACGTTTGTCTGCAATAATATTTATCGCAATAATAGAAAATCTAATGGAAAATTCCCTTCGATGCTAACTTCCGGGTTGGCCTACAAAGATACGACGTCCCTGCAGCACTCTACGTTTACCATGTTCACCATATTTGGTGAGCGTGTTAGCATACTTATTGTCATGTATGCTTACATCACTTATTTTAAGTCTCTTTGGACAAAAGCGTCAGCTAAATGAACTGCAATGTAATGCACTGCATACTAACAGTTCATCATTAGCACTTAACATTAAGTACAGCTGAGGCTGATGGGAATGTCTTTAGTTTAAACCAATGTATTTGACAAATAACATTTTGAACTGATGATTGCACTAGATGAGATCCCCAAAGTTATTACGATTCATCATGAACGTCTGAACCAAAAACATTCAAATTCATCTTCTAGGAACTATGAACGTCTGTAGAAATGTGCCAATCCATCCAGTGGGACATTTTAGATTACACAATATGAGTCTGCAGTCAGCACTCTTGTCCTAAAATGAATGAATAAATGGTCCCACTTTTCTTTCTTTGCATGCACACTGAAGCAGGTGTGTGGGGAGTTCCAGTGTTTACGCCAGGGGGGGCAACAAAGATGCAGCAATAAGCGCTGATGCAGCAGGAATCCCTTTACACCCTCAGCTCTCTGCTGTAGAAAAGCTCCGTCCCCCCCCCCACCGTAGAATCATAATGTCTCTAATCGGCTCACAGAGAAGAAACTGTAGCCCGCCGTATTATTGGAAAATAAGCTGAGGATTGATCAAATCAATTATTTCTCCTGACTGCAGACACAAACACAGATGCTTAATTGAGTTTGTTTCATTTCGGTTTCTGTCGTAGCAGATGGTGTCCGTGCTGCTTTAGTGCTGTTTCGAAGTAGCAAAGGAGGTTTCTGTCTTTAAAGGAACTTCAACTGGGTTTACAGGACAATTGAAGGAGCCTCAGACAATTGTCACTTGTCTATAGAATTAATTTACCCATTACAATTAAGTTATCTTTATGGCACGAATGAATTGCAAGGCATTTATAAGACATACATTATAAATCCCCGAGCATTGGATTCACACATTTGACTGTATTATCTTGAACAAGTTCTTTATGAATCTCTCGGGGCTAATTCAACACAACACCTAGCTTACACCTACATTTATAACACCAATTACATGCATTCTTTCACCTAGCTACTGTAAGTCGCTACACTGGGGGGCAACTAGATAGCACATGGGATAGGTCCATCAGACCCTGTGCATTAATAAATGTCCAAATGATTAGGCTACCTGTCAGCTGTCATAGCTGTGTATCTCTTAAGCGCTCCCCGTAGATTTAGCCGGCGTGTTCTCAGAGTCCAGAGACAATTTCAGGATCACTTCAAGTTTACGCGACCCATTTAATTAGGATATCCAAATTGTGAGATATGGACAGCTGTGCCGTAATCACAACAGTTCTTCTTCAAAGGACAGCCTGAGCAATAACACCAGATGATGAATTTTCACTGTAATTCCATTTTGTTTTTTACAGCCGTGTTTGCACATTTTTCCAGCTGTGTCACGGCAGCTAAATGAGTAACGGAGAAGCCCGGCGGTAATGGCGTCCTCTGCCCTCGCTGTCACTGTTGCGTCGAATCATTAGTGTGTCAGAGAGACATTCACAGGCTTGTTGGCGAGCGGCACTAACATGCTTGAACTTTCTCCAATTTTCCTTCTATCTTCTCGCGTGTAATATAGAAATGCACAATACTAAGCTGAGATTAAAGCAGGATATTTATAACCCAAGGGCACCCTTGCTGTCTATTAAATAATGCATTGCTTCATTCTGTTTGTTTTCCTTTCCTCCCTTTTCTCAACCCTCCCTCTTTACAGTGGCTTCTCTGACAATCTGATTCAAGACATTATCTACAGCTATCTGGTTTTACCCAATCGTATCACCATCCCACTGGTCGGGGACGTGGAACTGGCCAAGCTGCGCTTTCCCATGCCAAAGGTACTAATGAAGTTTAATCAAAAGCAATTAAAACAGGTGGTTCAATATGCCTCTTCTAACTGGGTTGGTTCGTAAGCTCACTGCTTCATCAGGGAATTCATGTTTAGTAGCTGGAAGTGCTTGATATTCCAAGCTCATGGGGTCTGTGTGATGTCTGCTCTACGGTTCTTTCTGTGGTAACATCAAGTAGTTATAATTCATTATTCATCATGTCATACAAGAAATATATTGTTTCTACCTAACCCTGAGCTAAAGTTGTCTCTTGCGTCGCCTCCCAGTAGGTAATCATAAATATAATATAATATAATAATCACATCCTATCCACTCAGACTCCACTGTGGCCTCCAAGTGTCAGAAGAGTTGCTCCTCTTAACACTGCTCTGCATGTCGCCGCAGGGAGTCCTGAGGATTCACTTCTTGGAGGCTCAGGATCTGGAAGGGAAGGATACATTTCTGGGAGGGCTGATCAAGGGCAAGTCTGACCCGTACGGCGTCCTGCAGATCGGCAACCAACTGTTCCAGAGCAAGGCGGTGAAGGAGAGCCTCCATCCCAAATGGAACGAAGTTTACGAGGTGACGAGCTTGGCAGCGTTTATAACGTAGTTTGTTAACAATGAAAACGAGTGTGTTCTCCCAACCAACACGCAAGCATCAATGTGTCCTCGTCTTCTTCAGGCTTTGGTGTACGAGCACTCCGGTCAACACCTCGAGATTGAGCTCTTTGACGAGGATCCTGACAAAGACGATTTCCTGGGAAGGTGAGTTGCTCTCGTTTCCTGCCATCACACATACTTCATAAGGTCTCTTTGTACCTCAGCTTTTGTTATATACCATCTACTGTATAATTAGACAAGCTCAGGATGGTACGGCTTTACATATCGTGTCCTGAACACTGTGTTGAGAGGAAGGTGTGATGAAAGTATCTGTGCTAGCAGACAGACATCAGTTAGAGTAAAGGAGAGGTGTTATCCCACCATACCGAGCCAAAGGGCAAGGGCAATTGATTTTTACCTTAAGGCTGTAACACTACACCCAGCGCTGACAGCACACCGCAGCCAATCGATCACTGGACCTCCTCTGCGCAGATTAATTGGTGTGATTTCTCTGCTTACTCTTCGCCGTGCCAATCCCAGTAATTATTTGTCATTACTCTCAGCCTGATGATCGACTTGACTGAGCTGCACAAAGAACAGAAAGTTGATGAGGTAAAACACTTTAGCACTCGTGAATAAGATTGTGTTTAGAGTTATACGTCCTAAAAGGAATAGTTCCAAAGTTTTGGTCTCTTCAGTGACTTAACCCAATGACTTCTTTATGCTTTGTAACACCGTCGCAGTGGTTTGATCTGGAAGAAACTCCCACTGGGAAACTCCACTTAAAACTGGAGTGGCTGTCTCTGCTCTCCACTCCTGAGAAGTTGGACAAGGTACAACAGTGAAAAACGTTCTTGCTTTGACAGAGCAAATATTGTCCGTCATCTTTTCTCTGTGGTGACTTCCTTTTCTGTCTTTCCTGTCCAATCAGGTGCTGCGAAGCGTGCGTGCAGACAGGAGCCTGGCCAATGATGGACTATCGTCAGCACTGCTGGTGGTGTATCTGGACTCAGCAAAGAACCTGCCTGTAAGATACTGCGATGTTCCCTTTATTTTGATGATGGCAGTGCTATTGTTCTCATGCTATAATGGTGAATTACATTGCATTATGTCACAACAAGTTGATGATGGCCTCGAGTGCAGCACACAGGAAACCAAGGATAATTGGTAATGATTTTGTTTTGTAGTCAGGAGCAGGTTATAGCCGAGCCGGGCAGAGGGACGGGAAACGAGGGAGGCAGGTCCAAAACAGGCTGGGTCAGGAAACAGGCAAAGCAGGCAGGTCAGGGGCAGGCAGGGTCGGCAACGAGAGATCTGTTTAGGGAAGAGCGCTGTGGAGTGGAGGCCAGAGGAGGCTTAAATACCAACTAGTCTTAATTGTTTGCAGCAGGGAAAGTCAGGAGAGCTGCAGAGGAGTCGTGACTAGCAGGTGAGTGACTACTCTTGCTGTGTCTCAATTCAGGGGCTGAACCGAGTGGTCTACATTGTCGGCTGCATTTGAAGGAGTTGCTGAAATGGGACACCCCTGTCGCGGCCGCTGTGACGTTATCGGTCTACAAATGAAGCCTCCGAAGGCTGCAGCCCCTTAATTGAGACACAGCTACAACTAGGCGAGCAAGCCTTAAAGGAACAGAAACTGTGACACATTAGGCTTATAGTTCTCCACTCCAAACACACACACACACACACACACTCTGAACCAGTTTAGTAAGAATTACCAGTGTAGTACACTTGTTTAAATATGGATTACTGTTACCTTAAGTTTAAAGCTTGAGTGACTTCATCTGTTTGCTCTCCATGTTCTTTGGAATTTGGTTTTCAGTGCGCTCTGTGCTCCGGGAGAACCGAACAACCGGGGCAGGTTGTTTTATTAGTGTTGCTCATTATCTTTGCCGCTACAAACTGATTATTATGAATGTAGCTTCCAGCTCTAAACAGGTCGATATGTTTTTTTTGTTTTTATGATCAAGTCAATGCGGCTCAGCGACTCTGTCGTATGTCAATGTTTTTGTGGCTGTTGTCAGATGAGAACCTCCAATCTCCCAAACCTCTGCTTCTCAGGACCCTTGTACATTTAATAAAGGGACAATTTAGCACCTTTTTATGTGGACGTCCAATCAGTGTTGATGCATCAATAAATACGAGTCAGCCAAAACACTTTAAAATGTATCATCGTCTTAAACATCCTCTTCATTCATGTTTTGCACATGCATGCCATTTTCACTGTTGGAAACATGACAATACAAGCGAAGAAAACAAGGAAGTTCTGTTTTTGAGCTTCATCTCTAGAGCATGGCTCCTGGCTCCGCAGAGAAAAACAAGCTGAAGAAGCATGTAGTTCTTTCCTGCCAACAACTACATCACTGTCAGGACAAGTGACGGCGCTTGATGCAAGAAGAACAACAGACTTTGCAGCAGGAGAACTCGGCTTTCTCTCTCAAAAACAGCACACACACATTTAGCATCAACACTGAATAGACATTTAATGTAATATGATTTGAAAGCTTTCATTGCACCAAATGTGGTTGAAAACCTACCTGTAACAATTACAAAATAACGCCTTTTGCCATCTCAGTCCATAACTCCACCTTTTTCTCTTTTACTCTCTTTCCTCTTCACCCCAAGAGCGTCTTCACAGGCAGCTTAGGCTGTGGGAACTTAAGTGAGAGGAGAGCATCTGGTCTAGTCTTTTGTGAGAGCAATCCTTCAGAGCATAGAACAATATTTGTGAGTCCCCTCGGTTTTGCATCCTGCTAGCGTTAGCATTAGCGGTGTGCGATGACGTGGCTTGAAAAGTAACAGGAGCCTTTGAAAAACACCTGCGTCTCGGTGCATGTGTTATCTGCACGGAGTGCCCAATAACCATTAACATAAAGCAGACACTTCAAAACAGAGCTCTCCGATGTGCCTGCTTGTTAGTCAGATGCTGCTAAATCTTAGTTCAAGGCTGTAGTATAAGATATCTCCAGTACAAAGAGCCCGCTGGTAGAGCTCATAATGATCTTCGTCTGCATTAGTGAGCCAATTACAGTGTAGCTGCACAGATCCAGAAAGCCTGTAGCATAAAGAAAGTTGTCTCCAAGTGGCTCCTCCAAATATCCCCTGAAGGAAACACCCTCATTATTCTGAGCTGTGTTATCATTGTTCGCTCCCTGAAGTGTCAACAGCATCAGCCATCAAGCTGCTTTTTATTTATCACCCGTATCGCTCATGTTTCCGCACATTTCAACATGTTTTTTTCTGGGTTTTTTCCTCGTGCCTCTAAAACCATATCCCAAGCACTACCGTCGGACTAACTGTGGGTGTGATTTTTTTTTGTCCCCCAAATCTCCTTGTGGCTTAAAGAGCAACCTGTCAGATTTCACCTATGATGGGTTGAAGCAAGTCTCAGTCTTTAAGGCCCTGAAGGTAATGTGGGAAAAATGGTTTGCATGTACAGATCACACCCTGAGTCTCATCTGTGTTCTCCGTCTGTGACGTCACGTGCACCATCCAACGTCATGTGATTGTGATGATTATCAAAAAGAGGATTTTTTAAAACGCGCATGAAGATGGATGATTGCATTGTTTGTTGTGTGTCTTTGTCGTGCTGTGGACTATTTCCTCCCTACTTGTAATGATACATTTTCTACCTTTCCTAACTTGTGATCTTGCATGCTGAAGTCTAATACTGCACTCAACATATTTCAGTGTGTTCTGTTCTCAATGTGCCTTCAATATTCAGGGTTGATTGAAACTGTGGCCACTTTTGCAGCATTCAAATTAAAAGTGAAATTGTCAATCTCCTGCATATCCAATGGTTCCTACATGTGCTCCTTCTTCTTGCTTTGGAAGTGAATTGGATCAAAGGTTTTCAACAGCCTGTCGGCTTATCAAGAAGCTGATCGTGCCCACGTCATAGTACGGACTGTGGAGCGGGACATCCTGCTCGTCAGGCCAGCGTATTTAAGGCAAGGAATAACTATGCATCAGTTGATTTCTCTATCAACTGCTGCATAGTTTTTCCTTGCCTTAAATAATTCCAGGAAGTGTCAAAGCTCCCATTGTCAAACACGCAGTGGCACGCCCATCAGTCCACGGTGAAACTCACAGCAGCGTTGTGTGACAGCTTTCTTCCAATAGTCCTCTCTTTGTCATCCTAAGTGCAGCGCTGCCGCTACCCGGCTGTCAAGCTGTTAGCGAGGGGACACACTCTGCATCTCTTTGTTGCATCTTATCCACCACATGATGTGGACCTGTATATTTTATAGGATGGGAAGCTTTCTTTCATTTTTTTTCTTCATTTTGTTTATACTGGGAAGTTGTTTTGACGTCTAAAATGCTTCTTTTCCGAGCCAAATTCTTCCTTAGCGAGAGCTTTTAGCAACACTAAAATCCAAATAGAGATTAAGAGAACATTGCCACATTTTCTTGGTTTGTAATTTTGACAATGCACACACAACAGGTTGCACACACAACAGGTTGCACACACAACAGGTTGCACACACAACAGGTTGCACACACAACAGGTTGCACACACAACAGGTTGCACACCAGCGTGAGCGTCAATCAAAAATGAAGCAGATTGCGCAACTCTTCTCGACATACTGTGCCGTACACCTTAAAAGTGTTTAACCAGCTTTGATGGAAGACATTCAAAAAATGTGATTGAATTGTTACAGACGTGTCACCAAAATGGCAATATATATGTGATTTGTTTGACAGGGCTTTACAGTATGAACAACCTCAATGCTTAGACCTTAATCAGCCTGAATGTACAATGTGCAGCTTAATTCTAATGCTGGTGAGAAAGATTTCAAATTTAAGCTCCGTCCTCAAGAGAAAACGCTGGTTAACGAGTAAGTTAAGACTTTCCCCCTGGCTGGCAGATATGTAGGGATTATTATTCTGTAAGGAGTACTGAATAATACTTAACTGTCGAAACCGAGCATGCTAAAATTAGAAAGCAGAGGAGACAAAGCTTGACGGTCTCCTTGGTATCCTTGTCTGCCTGCAGCCCTGCTTGTCAAAACCATATGGTAATGTCCCCTCCCTTTTGAACTACAGGCTCTTTCACCACTGTGTGCACGGTCCAGAGTCTCGAGAAGCTCGTGTTTGAGTTTGCGTGTAATTACATTTGTCCGTTACCGACGTTCACGCGTTGTGTGTCACAGCTAACACCCCTCTCTCTGATTCTCTAACAGTCTGCAAAGAAGAGTAGCAGCGAGCCCAGTCCTTATGTCCAATTCACTGTGGGACACAAAACCCTTGAGAGCAAGGTAAGTCATATAAGTCCATTGGTATTATTTATATTGCAGCATCCCTTCGTTTTATTATGAGGAGGAAAGCTCTGGAGGTCATGTTGTCAAGTTGTCAATAGCATCCAGACTGAAGTAATGTTTGGCAGAATATCTCACAATCTAACACACACACACACACACACACACACAGCCATCACATTCTTTATTCGTCTTTCCCTGCAGCTTCTCAAGAAAAGAAGTATTATTTATTAAGTAAGGAATAACCTCCAACATACCTTAAGTGTCGGCCGAAGAGCTTCTACGCTGACATTTAGTGCGTCCGCCGGATATTTCTCGTGGGAAATTTCTTTATTGAGTTCAAAATGGAAATTATTGAAGAGGAAGAAGCACTCAAGTGGACCGAGTTATTGTTGAGGCTTTAGTTTTACTTCAAGCGTGTGATAGGTTTGGGTAAGTTTCCGAGCAGAGTTGTAATTATATTTCACACAAAAGTTCCGGGGCAAGTTAACATTAACTTCCATAAATTCATCCTTTTTTAGGTCCCTGAACATAAAAACACATGTGTGTAATGTTACGATCCTATACGAGGGAATTATTTCAAATTAATTTTTTGATTTGTCTTAGTAGTGCACTAACTGTTACGTAACATTGGAGAGAAGTACATTTCATTTTCACTTCCAGATGAGCTCCTATCACAACTGCACACATGAGAGTGATGTCAATCACGCGCAGTCTGTACACGCCACAGCGTCCTGAAGAGGTCTAATCAGGGTGGCTGACTTGTGCCGGTCAGAATCATTTGACTGCTTGGCTATAAAAACTCCATGGTCACCTTGCTGACAGTATTCCATGTTTAGGATTGTTGTCCTGCTCTATTGTTCTAAAATTAGAGGCCTTGTCTGTAAGAAAGGAGCTACGAGTCCTCCACTGCTCACTCAATATGGATATGGGCATCCACAAAAACCCAATGAAGCTTAAAAAGACACTTTAACCTTTTAGTCACTGTTCCTTTAAAAAAAACAATTTGCTTAAGTACATTAACAACTATAAAAAAAAGTCTTGTTGGGAAACTGGCGACTTGAGAGTAGATGATGCAAACCAACAGAGCTAATTAGGATTTAAACTACTTTTTATGTATTCAGTAAAACTGCAGAAAGTAAAGAACTTTATGTAAAGTGTGAAAATATACAAAACAATACAATATATGATTTTCAGTTAAAGAACATATTATGCTCAATTTTAGGTTGATACTTTTATTTTCTAATAGAACATGTCAACAAGCTTAATATACTATATATATATACCATACTATCCGTCTGAATATACCTGTATCCACACTCTGTGCCTGTATCTTTAAACCCCCCTCCCGACAAAGGGGGGTCTGCTCTGATTGGCTTGTGATAAAAATACGGTGAACCTTTGCCATGGTACTTCTCAAGCGGAGGTAAAGCAGGGTCGTCTGTTCCAACTCCGGCTCCTCCAGTCCAAGTGTCCTTGGGCAAGATACTAAACCCCAAATTGCTCCCTTAGGCACAAGCATTGGTGTGTGAGTGTGTGTGAATGAGCATTAGATTAGACGATGAGCAGTTTGGCACCTTGCATGGCAGCCCTGCCATCACTGTATGAATGGGTAAAAGTTGGCATGTAGTGTAAAGGAACTAGAAAGGCGCTATATTCAAGTCCATTTATCATTTCTTATCAGCCTGATATAGAAAGGGGAGACACTTCTGTATGTCTTGTTGAATCTCATGTTTTCAGCCCACAAGAAAACTGCTGAGTTGTCTTTTTTTCACAGTGTGTGTGTTGGTCGGCACACCAGATACCCAAATGTAGATGACTGAGGGTCCCAGTGACAGATGTAATAAATTGTGTTCTTAATGTGCCGCTTTCTTTTGTCTCCTAATTAACAACTAACGACTTCCTGTCTGCCCATAAAGATCCGGTACAAGACCAAGGAGCCTCTGTGGGAAGATTGTTTCTCATTCTTTGTTCACAACCCCAGGAGGCAGGAGCTGGAGCTGGAGGTAAAGCCGCACAACCATTCATTCAAAAAGGTTCACCGATGTATCTCTTAAAAGATCACGCACCAAAGCGGTGGCAGTAGCTGTCTCGTGTTAAAGCAAATCTGTCTTGACGCACAGGTAAAAGATGACAAGCACAAATGCACCCTGGGTAACTTGACGGTGCATTTGAGCGGCCTGTTGGCGGAGGAGGACATGACGCTGACTCAGTCTTTTACTCTCAAGAACTCCGGGCCCAGCTCCATCATCAAGCTCAAGATGGCTCTGAGGGTAAAGATGGACTGTAACACTTCTCACTGTCCTGCATGCGTTCGTGATGGAGGAGTAATTCATGACAGATCTGCTGATTCAAACAGAATGGGTTGATTGGGTACATTTGAACTAATGTTGTGGCAAAGCAAGCATTGTCATCAATAAACTGAAAGGTGTTTATTGAACTGTTAGCAGCTTATAATGACCTCCCCTCCCCCTTAATAACTGTTGCTACACCTAGCTGTCACGGTTTCTTAACAACTTATTGATTTCACTCAGGGGAGAAGCTTCTAGCTCAGAAGCTTCTCATATTACCTTTGAAATGCTTCCAGCTGAATGGTTCTGGAATCAAACGAGAATTTTCTAAAAGGTTTCTTAAATATGCTGTTTGCCTGATATAATGCCAGAAGATGTCCCAGACAGAGAGTCATCATCCTCACCCCTGGCGGTGTCTTGTTTATAGGCATAGACTGTATTGGTTATAGGCTTATATATTTGATGTCTTGTGGGACGTCACAGTGCTACACAGAGGTGAAGGTTGCGTCACCCAAATTACCAATGAATACATTTGCTTCTTGCTTGTCCCTAGCGGTATCTGGCCATTCTAGATAGTGAGATTCAATTTGAGATTTGAAATTTCGCAGATACAATGGAGGTCAAGGGAATTTAGTTTGTGGTACAGCATAAAAAAAAATCAACATCCACAGAACACACTGTCCAGCTTTTATTGGAACTACTTTGTAATGAATAAAAACTGTATTGTGTAATACCTACAGTTTTGGAGAAGCAGACAGGAGTGACCGCACAAAGCTAAACATTGTACTGTATTGTATTGGACGGGGACGTAAGAAAGACCTATCCATCTATCCAATCTCGCCAAAGCCACCAGTCTCCATGGGAAATAACAGTCATTTTACCTTGCGGAACATGGGAGCTGCTGGTCGATCGCTGCCTTTCTTTAAGGTTGCTAAAATCCGTTTTCACTGCAAAAACATTAGTTAGCTTCCGTGCTTCTCCAAACTGAGGGCCGACCACCACCTACTGTCGGTGATACACTAAACTCAAACGTTCCCTCCTTTCATAAAGGTGCCATTTAAAATGAAACTATCATTCTAATATTGACTTTCTGTTTCCAACTCGAATCATTGCAGTTACTGCCTAATATCACAGGATACTGTCGCCAGTAAATTGCATTGCCCTTCATGACACTGAAACAAAGTGATCATCATCTGATCAAATGAGAATAACATTGACCTGCACTGAAATAGCTTTCCTGTATTGGATCACAACCAACATATCAAGATTCATAAGGGATATCCAAAGCGGGGAAATTGCTGTACAGGGTTATTGACTGTTCTGGAAGCAGAAGATAGATAGCTCCATAAAGAAGAATTTGGCTGTACACACAACCTCAGAAATACCTGAAAGTTTTCATCAGTATCAGCATTTTTAGGACCACTTTACAAGAAAAGATGAATCACTCTGGCCACAACGTTTTTCAAAGATGTCAGAACATTGCTTTTGTCATTCTGAGGTTGAGTTGCAGAACCTTAGACGGGAAATAACTTAAGGGAAATTCTAAAACGTACACCAAATGTAATTCCAGCACTTAATATTCCCAGTAATGTCCTCCTGTCTCTCTGTAGATCCTGTCCCTGGAGAAGCAGGTATCCTCAGACCTGCCCTCCTCCGTCCAGGTCAGGAAGTCCAGTGTGCCGCTGCCAACCAAAGCCCCCTCCCAGAGACGATCTGCCTCACATTCCCAGCTGCCTCCACCCACGCCTCCACCACCCATAAACTCTTCCACCCTCACCCTCCAACACAGGGACGGCGAGCCGTACTCTGCCAGCCCTCTCCGCAGTATCTCCAACCTGAGCACCTGCATGTCCAGCTCCCAGAAACACCTGTCTCACAAGGAGTCCACGCCCAGCCTGGCCTCTGACATCTCGCTGCCCTTCGCCACCTTGGAGCTTCAGCAAAGGCTGCGTCAGCTACAGAAGTAAATGTTTTATAAGATACATTATTTGCACAACTATTGCTCCCCGTTTCTGAAATAACTTTGCTTTTTCTCTCCTTATTTCAGAGATGTTATTGATTTTCAATTGATGTCATTTAAATTCTGCAGTCGCCATCCTGACTATCTTTTTTGAATATGTATCTTTATGAATATTTTATTTGCCTAACCATCCATCCATCCCTGCTGTATAATTTACCTGCAGTCTCGGGGACTGACACTGACTTACTCTGCTGTGTTTATAGTGGCTCGGCACCCAGCCAGTTCCCGCTGGGTGAGGTCCAACTGACTGTCCGACACAGCTCCCAGAGGAACAAACTCATTGTGGTGGTGCACGCCTGCCGGTGAGCTCCACAGCTGCCATCATACCCTGCATTTAAATCTGAAAGATATATTGTAGACTTGTTTGAAGGTGGTCTCATTTTCAAGGACTTTTTCTAGCTAATTAGTTTTTTGGCCCAAGTCTTTGTCATTTATTATCGTTTGTGAGGAGTCTCTCGTCCGTGTGCACATCCTCTCGCTTCCTCTGCAGCTCCTAACATTCAAGAATAAACAGGCACCATTAACCTAAACAACATGTGACCGGCAACATGTGAGTGAAGCAATTTTTGCCCTTTGTGTCCTCAGTAACTTGATCGCCTTCACCAAAGACGGCTCGGATCCCTTCATCCGCCTCTATTTGCTGCCTGACAAGAGCCGGACGGGGAGGAGGAAGACCGGCACCATGAAGAGGACCCTTAACCCTGTTTATGATCAAACGTGGGTTTAGAAATTATTACTATGTCATGCTTAAAACGTCTCAGCGGTATGTTTGTAATCCAAAAAGGTATTTACAAATGTCCGACGTGTGCTGGAGCTGTCACATGTTCCCAGTTCTTGAAAGTTTATAGGTTTAATAATAGACTTAATGTTTGCAGTTATAACATTCTTATATTAATGTGAGAGCTGGCAGTGTGTTTTTATTGTTACCCTAACCGATGATCAGGGCTTAAAGGCTTTCTTAGGTTTCACATTGACATTAAGAGCTTGATCCAAATGAACACACAACAAGCACATCAAGGGGGGAATTATTTTATTAAATTTTCTAAATAATAGTTTGAAGGAAATGTATGTGTGTGTGTGTGTGTGTGTGTTTGCAGGTTTGAGTTTAGTGTATCTATGGTGGAGCTCCACAGGAGAACTCTGGATGTAGCGGTGAAGAACGGAGGGAGCATCCTGTCCAAACACAAAGGGTTTTTGGGAAAGGTAACTTGTGGCTGTTATTGTGTGTATTCTGCAGCAGGAGAGACACTGCCAAGTACTCCAGATATTCCAAAAACATAACGTCTGTTTTTGCTTTTTGTTGCTAAATCACAGGTGCTGGTAGATTTAAGCGGGGATGATATATCAAAAGGATGGACACAATGGTAAACTTCACCCTGTGTAGCCATGAGTGATTTCTTTAGGTAATAAATAACCTATTTAAATGCTGAAATACATATTTCTTTTACAATTTTCTCTTGCAGGTATGATCTGAGTGACGATGGCGTGTCGTCTCAAGGCATAAGAAATATCCAAGACTCCCTCTACACATAGTGAAACCACCTCTCTGCTGTAATATAGCGATCTTGTTAATATGAGGGCACATCTATATGTTGTATTCATGTACATTTGTCATATAGTTCAGCATGCAAAACGTTTTTCAAACATTTCCTATCATGTTTTCATTCATGGAAGATATGTAACATATTGCGATGCGTTTAAACACACTAACTGCCTTGTCTCTGTTTTCAGTGTTTTATGTAAATATCAAGTTGCTGATAATATACGATTTTGCAGGGGGTTTTGTGGCATTATATCTCCTTCAGGGAGATGATATTGAAATCTGTCAGAATTGTTATTAGTGTCTGTCCCATTTGTTAAAATGTGACTAAGTCTGTTTTGTCTTGTGAGAAAACTCTTACCAAAGGAACAGATACAAACACAACAGTAGGCTTAAGTAGCGGTCTTGACTTTGATATTTCTTTTTGTCATGCAGTGTTATTTGATTGTTTACCTCTTATTGTTATTTATGCTTGATTATTAACATGGAATGCACATATGCAAAGAACAAAAATGATTGCACTGTATATTTTAAGAGGACTTTGTGCAATATTGGATGTTACTGAAGACGTAGGGGCGTTTTAGGGCTATGAACAGGTGCTGTATAATATGAAGGATACTTGAATAAGGGTTTGATCGATGTTCAAACCAAATTGAATAATATGAGCAGAGACGACAGTTATTGTATTTTTATGAGCAGGGCTGGCAGAACGTGTTGTTAAGATGGCACAGCTATGTCGTAAGGCTTGTACATGTTTTGCCATGCAGTCATAACTGTTGGAGGTTTTAAATACTTTACTTGTTATCGATCCTGTGCCTTAAAGAACCCCGCTATGTAATTTTTGCCTTCGTAATGTTATTATTTTGAATGATGCCTCATGGGTTTTGAGGAATAAATTATTTCTCTTGTGAAAATTGTCTTGTTGTTTTTTGGTCCATCCGTCTAGTATTAAAGAATATGAATTATTTCCACTTTAAATACGTATGTTTACAGTGATGAACGAATACTCAGATCTTTTATTTATGTAATCGTGGCAATAACACGGTGTAGAAATACTATTTTATAAGTACATGTCCTGCATTCACAATGGTACAAAAGTATTAGCATCAAAATACTATGAAAATACATGTATGTTTTATGTCATTTGTTTTGTATCAATAATCTTAATGTGTAAAGTAATTGTCACTAAATGTATTTATAAAATGTAGTGGAGTAAAAAGTACAATAGGCCTAAAGTAACATGAAATGGAATTGCTCAAGTAAAGCATAACATTAATTTCGTAGTTGCATCTTAATTTCTCTTGAGGAATGTAATCGATTATGGAGATTTCCTACAGAATAAATACATATAGACCTACAGATCTTGGTAGAGACGCCACACTGTAAGATATATGCAGTGATTTGTTGCCATCAAGTGGTAGAAGAAGAAAACGACAAAATTACGTCGGCGTCAAAAGTGCACGCACAACGTCATGACGTAAATTATCCAAATTTGCGCGGGCTTGGTTTGTTATGGAAGGCTGTCATCCAGCGGTTGTCGGCTCACATAATTATAAATAAAAACGGTAACTGTTGAAGCTATTGCTTTATATTTCATACTTCCATGATTATACTACTCTACACTATATGTACAAATGAAAAGAGTAGCATTAACGTCCGCCAATAAGACTGTTAACGCTAACGACAAACTGGCTGCCATTTGTTTTGATCTTGCTACAGTACCGTTAACGGAACGTTAGTCAGCTAGGTTAGCCAAAATGAAATGCTAACGCTAGCTACAGTCGTTAACGTTACTGTGTTTTTCACCGCAGGTTTACTGGGAATAGTCACATCGCTTGGAAACCGAAAACATGTCAAAGCGAGAGGCGTTTTTAGAGTCCGTCTGTAAGGAAAATGTGGAGGACTTCCTTCGCTTTATCCAGCTTCATGTGAGTAACTTCTTGTAACGTGAAATATAAAGCCTTCAGAAATCTGCTGGATGTGTCTCAGGTATATTAAGTGTTAAAACTAAGCTAATACTTGACAAAAACTACACACTACAGACTTAAATGAGATCAAAGTTGAACAAACGCCACTAAAACTGTTGTCTTTCAATCAAAAAACATTACAACCTTTATAAGCTGCATTAGTTTTTAGCATGCAGGAAAAATAAAATACAAATTGTATACTGCAGTTAGCAACTGTGAACTAGTACAGGTACTATTTGGGAATTTGAAATGTATATCATTTTTGGAATATCACGTTGGAAATTAGCTTCTTATTGTATTACATCTGACAGGTTCTGCTAATCTTGTTTTTTTGATCATTGGTTAATTAATTGTCATGTATGCCAAAGTTTGGTATTTCACTCGATAACTGGTTATCAAAGCGGAACACATTTATTCTCTATTATTCATCTATTACTGGGAATGTTTAGTATTTTCATAGCTGTCCGTGTGTCTATCCTGTATGTGTCTCAAGTTGTTTCTGTCCCGCTCCTGTCTGTGTCGCTGAGCAGAAGGACAAAGCGGAGCCTTTCGATGTGGAGGAGGTGGTGCAGGAGATGCACAGAGACCAGAGGCAGACTCTGTGGGGAAAACTGGCTTCACTCCTTCAGGATGTCGTGCAGGAGTTACCTCCTGAGCGCTCGGAGGAGGGCATGGAAGTGGAGTCAGCTGCAGACCCTGTGAGCTTACCAGAAATGGCATTACAATGTGTAACTCTGTAGCTACTTAGATTTGTATTTAACTATCAAAATACATGTTTTTTGTTAACATCCACTTTTATTTGTATTATTCTTTCAGAAACATGTCACTGCTGTTGTGGATGGCGTGACACTAGTGGCTGCTGTGTCCTTAATGGTCCTACAAGACGGTGACACCTACAATGCCCTTCTGAAAGTTGTCCACAGTCTTCACAGTCAGTGTCCTCGCTAATGTTCCTCTCTGCTAAATTGATGTCTTCAGGTAGATGGTTGTTTTCACTCCATGATGATGTTCATGTCTATCCCTCAGAGGTTCTGGTAGCGCTGCCTGTCTCCGAGGCTCCTCTGCAGCTCCATATCCACAAACTGTGCGAGGCCTGGTGGAAGAAGGGGCTGAAGAAGAAAGAACAGTTTGGTCACACTGCGTTCCTCATCTCTCTGCAGAAGAGCTTCATTTTGAAGAAACCAGTCAGTATATGTCAAATCGATCACTATGGGGTCCGCTGAGGCCTTAAAGTTCTCATCATTAAGCTCTATTTCCAGTTCTAGTAGTTTCTGTTGTATTTTGAAACTTCTGTGTTGTCAGGGCGTTGAGATCCAGAGAGTCTGGAGTCTCCACGATGTGCTTTTGAGTCTGGACTACACATCGGAAGACAACAAGCCTATAATCGACTTGTTGCTTCAGTGCTTTCATCGTCCTATTTACATGCGGAACGATGATGTGAGTAGAGAGATATTCAGCCTCTGTGTGTGTTTGAGTCTCTGTTTTGTTTCTCGTTGTTGTGGTTTTGTCTTTGAGCCGTCGGCCTGACGATGTGTGTGTGTATGTATATATATATATATATATATATATATATATATATATATATATATATATTGTCACAGGGAAAGCGATTCCTGGTGTTTCTCTTCAGCTGGAACATCAACTTCATCTGGCTTATTCACGGCACCATCAAAAACCAGCTGGAGTTTTATAGCAAGTAAGACGCTTTTACTTTATTCTGTTTGAAAGCAGTCCATTTTATCTGCACGTTATTTACTACTAAATGCTTCTGTGCAGGACGATGACTCTTCATATTGCAGAGATCTACTTCAGAGCATGGAAAAAGGCTAGCGGGGACTTCCTGGAGAAGATTGAGAGCTCGTGCCTTCAGGATTTTATGCAGAATGCGATTTTCCTTCACAGAGCATCTCCCGTCCATGCCAAAGTCCGACAGGTAGACTAGCTTCTTTAAGAAGTTCCCGCAGCATTTTCAGTCACGATATGCACAGTACACTCCGTGTATCTGATCTCCTTGCTCTCACATCGCAGATCGTGAGTTATTTCCACTCGAGGAAGGGCTGTAACAAGGTGGACAAGATGCTCTGTGACCTCTACAAGCCCATTCTTTGGAAAGCTTTAAGTGTACGGATTCAGATTTCTAACTACATTCATACTTTTTAGTTTTTTTTAGTATTGTATTCTAGTGTTTCTGTTTGCTTGCTTCAGGCTCCAAACTTTGAGGTGCGTGCAAATGCCACTTTGCTTTTCACTGAGGCCTTCCCGGTCCATGACGTGGAACACAACAACAAGAACATAGATGAAGCCATTCAAAAGCAGCTGGACACAGCGATGGTGAGTTCAGTCCTCACCGATGCCGTGAAACCACAACGCACAGATACTGACCTTAAAAATGATAAAAAATACAATCAAAGTTCATTGATGGACCTTTTGATAATCTGAACATGAACCTCATCTCATCCTCAGACCCTCCTTGATGACCCTCATCCCACTGTACGCTCCACTGCTACCCTGGGAGTCTGTAAGATCCTGGCTAAGTGCTGGGAGCTCCTTCCTCCCACAATCATCACAGACTTCCTGAAGAAGCTGGTGATGGAGCTGGCGGTTGACACCAGCTCCCCTGATGTCCGGTGCTCAGTCTTAAAGGTAGGAAATACGGTTTTCTCTGTCCTGATGTATACTGTGCTGTAAAATGTGGACACAAGGAGCCTCAGGGAGAGTTAGATTACTACTAGGAAATGTTATCCGGGATCTAAGCTGAGAGCATGTTTAACAAACTGCATTCCCGTCACTGCAGACATAATTAGAACGACTGATTTTATTGGCAGTGAACAGGATATTTAATGGCTTGTGGTTTGTGTGATGTGTTCCCCAGTGTCTGACTATTGTCTTGGACAACGATCTCAGCCATCCAATATTGGAAAAACTCCTCCCTACGCTCAAATACAGCCTCCATGACAACTCGGAGAAAGTCCGCACAGCTTTCCTGGACATGCTCATCAAGGTCAAGGCCGTGCGTGCTGCCAAGGTACTGTGTGTGTGTGTGTGTGTGTGTGTGTGTGTGTGTGTGTGTGTGTGTGTGTGTGTGTGTGTGTGTGTGTGTGTGTGTGTGTGTGTGTGTGTGTGTGTGTGTGTGTGTGTGTGTGTGAGTGGGGGGGGGGGGGGGCTTTATACATTGTTGGGAAAAAAACACTTCACAGCCTGATTTTGTCTTCTGTGATTATCACATTATTTTTAAATGTGTTTGTCTGTGCTTGTTTCAATTATAGAGGAAATTAGTAGACCACTTATTTATTTGTTTTTACCAATTCAACACGGCAGCGTTATAGTACAAACAACAACAAAACATGTAACACAGATAATTGCAGAGTCTCCATATTGAGAGTAAATGAAGCCCATTATTTTTAATGACTTGTCATATTCCAGTGCACCCTTCATATCATAAATACTTAAAAATATGGTATGGGAGAAGGATAAAAGCAAAAATAAATAATAATAACAACAATAGGATAAAAGAAAAATATTTTTTTAGGCCTTAACATAAAATAAAAGGTCAGAATATCTAATTATGAACAACATTAATAATCAAGACTCTGGGAAGGATACATTCCACACATAATCAATGTTTGACATTTTATTGGAACAAAAATGCACGATCCATCTCTAAAATAGATACAGAGGCTGTCCAGAGTCTAGACGGATGTAAAATAAACTTCTATGTTTAAATCCAACAAGTAAGTTCTCACAAATCAAAAAGGTTGGCCGGCTGCTTCAGTCATAAACTTCTGAGCCTGAAGTTAATTTAAGTGCTTGGTACAGATCCAGTTGTTATTCAGCCAAATTGCATTGAGACACAATCCACTTATAAGATGCAACTTGTTGCCAGGTGTAAAACGAAACTGCATTTTCTCTTGTGTGTCGCTCCCCAGTTTTGGGACGTGTGCAACATGGACCACCTGCTGGCCCGTCTTGCCATCGATTCCCATTCGGTGTCCAAGCGCATTGTGAATCTGCTCTTCAAGTCCTTCTTCCCCGTCAACGAGTCGGACAGGGAGTGGTGCTGTCGGTGCATCACGCTCATCCAGATGAACCCCATGGCTGCCAGGAAGTTCTACCAGCACGCCCACAAACACACAGCCCCCACCAACATAAGTAGGTGCAGTTTGTAGATGGCAGAAGCCTCATTAAAGAATAGCAATTATTTAGGGTGTTGCATTTGTAGTACATCCATCCATTGTTTTTCTTCTTCTCTTCCAGTAAAGCTGATGTTCGCCATTCGCCGTGTTATAAACAGCTGTATCCAGACTGACTGTGACCTGTCCGAGACTAACGACAGCAACAAGGAGAACAGCGCCGTAAGACAGAACAAGTTTGAGTTTGGATTCTTTTTTTTTAATGTTTTCTTTGCCTTTCTCAATATTTCCAGACACAGAAACACAGAAACACAGACACATCTCACATTTAAGAAGCTGTAACCTGCAGCTGGCAGTTTAAATCCATTATCAAGAGTAGTTTCAGGGTCGATCGATGAATCCACTAATCCTTTCATCTCTGTCGTCTTAAAGTCTTTTTTGAGAAGGTAGCCTCCAAACCTTCGTCAGATAACATGCAATAGTATACAAGAGTTGAAATTGTGCGTTTTGAATTTGAGTTTGATCTCATCAGGCTGAAGCTCTGCTGGGGAAAGACACGGCTGTCGTGTCCAGTCTGCTGGAGGTCGTCGTCATCCTGTGGAGAAGTGTCGAGAAGGCCCTGAAACAAAATGAAGAGGCCCAGAAGTACACTCTAGCCAAGTTTGGAAATGTCTTAGGCCAAGTATTTCCAGGCCTTTGACGTACTTATTGTTTGTATTTTTACTTTCAGTGTTTCTTCCACGAACAAGTATTTCTGTAAAACCTTCTTGATTTAAAAAATAATTGTTTATCCAGGATGAGAGATGTACCGTTCCTCTCATACAACTGGCCTCCTTAATGCCCCCCGCCGCAGTTCCAACATTCAGGTAAGCAATAACCTCTGTCTGCCTCCATCTTACTTGGCTTTTCTGTTTTGCTGTCTAACCTGTGTCCCCCCCCGCCCCCCCCCCCTCCTCTTGATCCCAGCTGTGGCATCCTGTCCAGACTGAGGAGGATGGAGCCGGGAGCAGGGCCAACACAGTATAGCCAGCTGTTAGACTGCATGTGCAGCTGGGGCATGGCTGCCGACATCCTGGAACTCGTCACCGACTGGCTCACCGAGGCTCTGCCCCAGCGAGGGGTCAGTCCATACGACGGCAGAGGGGCTGGAATTAGTGTATTGTTTGGTTTCTCAGATTTCTATGAAAAAAGGAGAGCGAGATTAAATCCAAACAAACGTCCGTTGTTGCTCTTTTGTAAAAGTGGTCTTCCGCTCGCTTTCAGGACGGCGCGAACACCAAACGGAAGGTGCGTATCCAGGAGACGGTGGAGGCCAAACCAGACCTGGCCCTGGCGTACCTGGAGTACCTGTTCAGCCACACTTCAACACGGGAGAAAGTTCTGTCTCTGGGTCAGAAACCGCTGACGCAGCTCCATACAGTTCTAGCAAACTGGAGAGTATGTTGGATTCCATCCATCAGTATTCTGTGTGTGTGTTTCCTGCTGAATGACATTTAAACGCACAAGATAAACATATTTATTTATGAGAAGCCGTTTTCTCCTGACGTGTGATATTTGTCTCAACAGTCGGAGCTGTACACTCATCTCAGCTCCACCACTAAAGATTCCAAACGTCCCAGTGTGGAGACCGCACTGAAAGTCTTCATGTACCACGGCCGCCTCGGTGCACATCTGCAACAAAGTGTGAGTTTCTCATTCGGCACACGTACGTGGCCGTACGTACGTACGTACTCGCTTCAACAACGCGAATGGCAAACTGACTGACAACTTTGATGATGTCACTCCATAATTCTTTGATTTTATAGACCAAATGATAAATCGTGTAATCGATAAAGTAAAGAATCGTTAGTGTCCTACAGTACGTGTTGAGGCAGGGAAGAGAGCTAATAGTGTTCCCAGATGTGCGTTACTTTCTGCTCACAGGCCTCAGTGGTAACGGTAGTCTCCAGATGTTTACAAAAAAAGGAAAAACTAAATATACAAGTCAAAAAGTGAATAGAATGAAACCCTTATGCTTCTTTCCCAGTACTCTGAGGGTCGAGAGCACCTGCTCTCTCTGGAGCATGTGGCATCGTGGGTGGCTGAGAGGGTGCTGCCCTTCCTGACTAAACGTACCAACGAAGATGAGGAGGAGGAGCAGGAGGAGGAGAAGTCGCAGCCACTAGCTGCACAGATAACTGAGGTGAGCTCTATTATTACTAATGTAAACATATAGCTTCCAAAAGCAAACCTGCGTGTTTTCAGTCGAGGACTTTCGACTAGAACTAAGAATTAATTGAGCCCAAACAAATATGTGTCGGCCATATTCTAAGTGCCCATTAAGCCTTGCCCGACTCTAATTAGTGAAGCTCAAACGATACGCAGGGTTGCAGTAAGCACCGGCATTTAATTTCGGCAAATAGGGACTGTGTGTGTGTGTGTGTGTGTGTGTGTGTGTGTGTGTGTGTGTGTGTGTGTGTGTGTGGTATCCGTAAAGGGAGCTGGGACACAAATGTGTGATTTAGGTGGGTACATTTTCATAACGGAATATTACAGCTGCACATGGAAAATGTGTTTTTTATTTTGTGATGAAGTAAATGATTGTTTGGTCATTATAGCAACACTTATCCTCAAATAAATACCCAAGGGCTCTCAGTATAAGACATTCAGAATGTTTGAGATGCCTATTGATACAGAACATAGCCGTGCAGCTACTACGAGGGTTATACGAGGACAAGTTTAGATTGTTGTCTTGCTCATTTTCACTCCAGTACATAGCCTGTACCGAGGCTGTCCATGAAAAACACACAGTTATCCAGAACATTAAGTTTTGTGGAGCCTTCTTGCCTCCTGCTTCCAGGACTTTCAGTTCTGCTCGGTGAATTTAGACCCCTCATAGATTGTTCTGCTCCACTCCACTCACACGCACACGCACACACACACACACACACACACACACACACTCACACACACGCACTCATGTACGTGCTCATTCTGAAATGGGATTATCTTTTCTTTATTTGTGCCATTATTCTCCAGCCTGTCGCCACATGACTGCTGCGTTCACATATTGAAAGTAACCCTGTTTCAGTGGCGTTCTTATTCATGTGGAGGGGGCGGGTCGTTGGCAGCTTCTAAAGGCCACCAGCCAGCAGTATTAACGTTCGACTCAAATGTAGCTCCCCTTAAGACTGAGATTGATTTTAATTAATTGTTCTTTTTCTGAGTGTTGAACGTTTCCTTCCTCATCGTGATGATGCTGCATTTCACCAGAGTTTCCTGACTGTGTGCCGAGACGTTTTACTTGTCGGTTTGGGCGACGAGACGTTCAAGGGTCACATCCTCCACTTGTGCTCGCTCACCCTCCTCTCAGGTGAGTGTTTCATACATCTTAAGGGAATAATACAGCAAAGGTACTGGTCCACTGCAACATGTAACAGAAGCTCACTAACAAATAGTCCTGTTGCATCATGTTCTTTACCAAACAATGTGTTTGTGTTTCCAGAGGCAGGCTACCTGTGTATTCCTGCAGTGCTGCTGATTTTGAAGGAGGTGGCAGACAGCTATGCACCTGGGGACAACAAGCAGGCTGAGGGAAATGAGGAAGATGCCGCTGCTGTCAGTTCTGGGTGTGGTGGCCAACATCTTCCAGAAGATCATCGAGCTGTTGGCTCGCCGCCTCAGGAAGGAACCAGAGGAAGGGAAACAGGTATGTTGACATTTGAACCCCTAGTGTGTTGATAAACTGTACCCCACACTAATACAGCAGGAACACGGTTGTCAAACTTTGCATTGGAATTTCGTTTTTCTCGATATTTAGCATTTTAGACTTTTGTATTATTTTATTTCTTGCGTTACTCTCCATCTCTGTGCCCCGACTTCAGCTGTGTCAGTCGGCCCGTCCCGGCCTGACAGACTTCCTCCAGGTAGTGCAGACCTGGGACAAAGCCCCTCTCAGCAGCGTCTTCTCTACTCTTTTTGCCGTCATCATCGTGGAGAAGAGACATTTGCTTCAGAAGGTATGAACTACCTGCCGGAGCATTTGTCTTTCACCGATATATCCCACACGTCCTGGCCGTGATGAGCGATTATGTTCTTAAGCAGTTTAATTCAGGGAGTGATGAATGAACGCTGCTATGCTCTTATTTTTTTATTTTTACAGATTACCCATCCTGAAGAGGTGATCACGCCAGAGTCGGTGGAGGACATGCCTCCTCTGTCCAGCGTCCTACTTTCTGTCATCCTCAAACTACCCTCTCTTACCAGGTAAATATCTTCCATCCACTTTCTCTTACTTACACTTCAAATCCTACCAGGACCGACTGAACATGCTTAGTCTGTCATGTGAGTTAGTTTTAATACATTTGCTTAAACTAAAACTAAACTTTTTTTTGTTATTTTTAGGGCATTTTTGACAGAAGTCAGCTCCTCTTTCGACTCTGAGGCCCTCAACAGTCTGAATGAACTGGCCGGCATCCTGCACATCTTGTCCGTCATCAGACACGGTGACTTTACGTGATCAGAATTTAGAGTTTGAGTTTTTTTTCCTGGTTTTAAAAAAAACCAAAAGTTTATTAAATGTTTTTCTTTTTGTTAAATGTCACACTTTCAGCCGGACACTCTAAACCGAGTTTAAAGATCGCCGCCACGTCTGTCCAGCAGCAGCTTCACAAACACGCAGTCACATCTGCAGACAGCAGAGACATCCAGAGGTTAGTGGAAGGAAATAAGATATTTCTGATGCTTTCTTTAGATAATCTGTAAATAAATAAATAAATTCATTGATTTCTTTTATTGTTGTATATGAGCTGTAATGACTAATCCTTTTGTCCCTTCCTGCCACAGGGTTATTTATGAATCTTCTGTGAAGACCTTGAATGAAATCCTGGATCTCTAAATTGATCTATTTGAAATGTAATATCTATGTAATATGACTTTCAGTTGCTAAAAATGACCCGATTAAATACTCCGACGTCGCGGACCGGCTTTAAAAATACATATGGTTGGAATTGAAACGCAAAGCTGAGGACAAGTGCCTTTTCTTTCTTTCTTTTACCAAGATTGGCTCCACTTCTCCTTGTTTATTTATTTCCTCGATGTCGCACATCGCTCAAGTCTCTCAATCTTTGTGCATCGATAATGTTATTAAGAGAAATTGACTCCACACTGCAGGTTACATAGATTGAGCGGTGTTCTTCTTTAAAGCTTCCTCTCTGCTCCACTTTTTAAAAAGAAAAAACAATTTTATGAAATACATATATTTTTTCATGTTTCACTTTCTGTGTTTGTTGTTCTGTCGGCGTACGTGTGAGAATAAAACAGAATGTATCAATCAATTTAAACTCGAGGGTTATTTCTTCTCTCGGACTGTACAGCGGTTTGTCAAGTAATAACTCTTTACAACCGAGCAATAAATCCTCCTCTCCGTTTGTTCTAAAGAATTCACTCAGGGTTTCGCTTTAGTCAATATTACTGATTGTGCAGCCCGGGGATACACATGTACAGGTTTTATCTGATTTCTAGCTTCAGGAAAGAGAGGTGCAAGTCAACTCTTATACTAACTCCACTACGTTTATCTAGACGTTTGCTAGTGATTTTACAGATTAAGATTTTATAGAATATGTTGCATTGTCCCAGATTAAACTACCCAACAGCATATATAGTAAACAATAACTGCTCAACAAGTTCTTCTAATTGTGGTACTTAAAGTACATTCAGCTGAATGCACAACATTCACATTGTAGTAAGTAAATGATCGGATAGTTCTCCACTGCTAATATGCTGTAGACCTTTGTTTGTTGTTGTATATTTTGTTACGTCTTGGTCGTAGTAAAATCACCAGAAGAGGTCAATTATAGAAGTTATAATAAAACTCACTGAGTAGTGCTTGAAATGTATGTATATTCACCGAGATATAACTAGATAGATAAATATGTTTGTATTTAAATGTGTGTTTGTGTAATCTGTTTTTGTCAAGTTAAAAAGATGTTATTTCTGATATTTAATTTATAGGCTTGGTGCTCTAAAAATCTCTACAATAATGGAAATGAATAATAAAAAATCCCCACAAAGGGACTATAACAACATGTAGTTGTATTTATATGCAGTGACATTTCCTATATTGCTATAGCTTTCCCATAATAGCATTTTTGCTGTGATATGTTGTCTCATAAATCAACATTTGGAACAGTACATTCTTTTTTTCTCCAGTCAAGCTAATAAGATATATCAATCAATGTGAACGCCCTCTATTCCCCCCCCCCTCTGTTCTTCGTGATGGCTTCTGGGCAGTGATCAGTCAGTCAAACCTCCATTCACCCATCCATCCATCTTCCATCCATCCGTCCAGGGCGCTGTTGCATGCTGCACGCGCCATCCCGCCTCACCATGTGTGTTTGACGTCAGAATTTAGGAGGGGCTCCTCCGTGAAGCTGGTTGCTGTTTTTTGTGGTGCTGAAACAACGCCTGTATTGTGTTGCCTTTTAAGCCATTTTTTATTTCTTGCCTCAACGTTTCTGCACAAACATGCCTCTTTAGTCCGGGTCTCATCCGAGCAGCTCGCACGTGAGTCGCACGTCCATCATGCAGTTTTAGCGGAGGTGTGCGATGGATTAGTAGTACTGTGTTAGGCTGGAGCGGAATGGATTCACTGTGGTGTCCCATCCTCTTCGCTGCATTGGCTGTCAGCCTCTTCTCTTCACCTGCCCTTGCTGACAGAAAATTTGGTAAGAAACGTCACTTTATTTAGTTCTATTATGAAATGTTGTATCATCTCAGTCCGTGGGGATAAATCCACTTGACTGTCTCGGTTTGTCTCAACAAACCTTGCAAAAGTTATTTTCTATCATAGTTTATTCTCGTCGTTTTTGCAAGTGCACATTGCTTTCTTCTTGCTATTGCCAAAACTTGTGTTTGTGCTTTTTGGTGCAGCTGTTTGGATGAGATCTGAAGATCTGAAGTTACATAATGTATCAGGCCCGATGGATCCAGTGTTTCCTGTTCTACTTACTACTTGCGTAATGAACGATGGTCTTTATCTTAAATGCTAGTTTCATTCAAAAACAGCCAATAACGACTTTTACAGCTAGATTGATACTATAACTATAATAATGCACTTTAAGCTAATATCATATGGCTTTATTGGCTTCTATGCCCATAAAAAATAATCAACACATGCCCTTAAGGAGCATGCAATTTTAAGTCCAGTTTAATATTTAATAATTTCTTATGCCTCCTCATCTTTCATACGGCCCGGCTTCATTTCCAGACCCGGCCTTGTTGTATTTTCATTACCCTTGATTTGTTCTTGCCTCACTGTAATTTGAAAGAAGTATGGCACATGTCCAAAGTATATATTATATTAGAAAGTGAAGCCAATCGTGATAATTGTCCTTTGGTTAAGATGGAAATAGATTAGAGGATCTCATTTGATTTGTTTTTAGGCGTGTGCAATTTATCGCCTCCAATTTACACCTCTAATCACACTTACTGGTCTCGGATCAGCATTCAGAGCACATAAACTTACAAGGAGCAAGTGGAACATATAGGTCTCAGGTTGGCACTCATGCTCTGATGATTCATACAGGCACAGAGCTGCATCATAGTCTTTATATTTAGAAGCAGAGGGTGTCCATCCGCTGTACAGCTGTTAATCTGGTTGGCTGTTAGGTAATAAAGCATAATATAGAAAGTAAGAACTTGTTATTTGACACATGGGTTATTTTTTCTCCCTGCAAGTTTGTTAATTTATGCTTACAATACTTGTGAATGAGTCAGTGTTTTATTCCCCGAGCGTTTCTCTCATTTAATTCTCATATTTTTCCCTATATGTGGAAGAGGTCTCCATTGTCAGAGTGTGGCTGGGATTTAGAGGTGCTTAATGTTATATAATGAGTCCCACTGCAGATTACGCTTTGTTATTTTAAGTTTAGGATCAAGGTGTGCTGGTGTGATGCATCTACATGTAATAAAAACCAGTGCATATTCATGGGTGTGAGAGCATGCTGTGTGTGGGTGTTTATGTCCTGCCTGTCTGAGAGCACATGAAAGCCAGACGTGGGAGAAAGAAGTCTGAAGCTGCATATATTATGAAATTAAGTGCTGTTTTCAATTCATAGAGCCTGAAAATACTGTATGTTCTTTAGCATTTTTGAAGCACTCAATTCACTTCAACAATCGCCTACACCTATTAGGAGTTCACCGAATTTGACCTTTTAAAGCACAGGCTCTTGTGTAAGTGTGAATTGGTGGTAATATGTATACGGACAACAAAAATAAATGCATATAGGCCTATTGGAAGCAGTTCAACCTCTGCTAATTCTGCCCTGCTACCATATCACAAAACATAATGCCATATAAATGTACACTTTGAGTCAAAACAGTCTAAAGTCATCACAGAGAGACAGAGAACTAGAAAGCTAACGGTAAAGCAGGGCATGTCAGCTGTAAGCTAGCAGGGGAAATCACGGCTAGCTTTAGCTAAAGCTAGCTTAGTTATCTTAGCTGTAATCTGCAATTGAAAAATATCCATTTTGATGAAGCAACATTTTGGTAATTCAGTTTTTTATTCATATAACTACATGAGACGGTTGTTAAATCCAATCATGATGGAGATAAAAACACAGCTAACTCTTGCTAACTCTTGCTAACTCTTGCTAACTCTTGCTAGCACAGCCTTTTTGACTCCAGTGGAGTTAAATGCTTTTATTAAACTAACTTAAAACCACATAGGCTGCTTTCATCTCATTTATTATATCAATAAACTATATATGTATAGCACTTTTCATAATAAACTGATTTTTAATATATAAAGAAGATGGACAGGCGGACACCTAGCATAACATTAGTCTAACTTCTTAAATGACACATTTGAATGTATTAAATGTATTATTGATTTTAATATACTGTACATATTGATAGTAGGTGGACATCGTAAATTATTTTTTTAAATGCACAAATAAGATAAAATAACTGATTTTGTTTGTAGATACTTCCCTTGCAGATTGGCCAAAGGTAGAGTATAGTATCTTCTTTTTTTTAGGTCTTGAAATAAAATAATTACAAGCTTTCTCTCTGTTGCCACCAGCCTGAACATCTAAAAGCATTTTTCTCAATCTCCCCACTTCTGTAGTTCTCTGCCTTCATCATGTCGATCTGTTTCGTAGGTTATAGGTCACTTCTGCCTCGCATGGTTTAAATTCACTCTAAACTTACAGGATGACATAAACACCTTGATCTGATCATGATGTGTGCGCCGTCTCTTCGGGGTGACGCTTCCAACAAACCGTCGAGGTCATGGACACGTTGTACCTTTCCTGTAATTCTCCTGCTGGAAGAGACTCAATAAGCAGCCTGAAGTTCGGTGCCTCGAGGCATAATTCAAAAGCATGCTTGAGAATGAGCCAAATGGTGATATTGCTACCAGTGGAAGGTGTTTGACAAACTTAACAACACTGTAACACTTTAATTGTGTCATAAGATACACCCTGGAAGGCTGTGAAATGTTTTTCTACTGAAGAAAGAGATTCATTTAATTGAGGATCGGCATCTTTTCCACTAATGTTTAACTGTTTACACTAAGTTAAGAAGAATAGCATTTGAATAATGTATTCATTGACTAGCGAAGAGTACCCTGCCAATGGAAAGTTTGCAGGAATTGATTTTGTTGCACATTAACACTCCAGCGTCTCGCAATCAGTGTTGCGCTGAGGCTTGTTGTTAAAATTCTGTTCTGCATCTCTTTTCTGTTTGCAAAGGTTTGCCAGTGTCCTGATTTCCAATAACTTTGCTGAAAATCCCACCCATACATAGTGTGTTAGCTCAACAGGCAGCTGCAAGGTCATGTTCCGCTAGCAAGATAAATACTTTCAGCAAGTTTGTTGAGCAGACACTGAATCAACTAAAATAGAGAAATATCTAATAACGCTGTAAGTTATGAATTTGGGGATTTAACGAAATGACAATATCAATCCAACTCCCACCAGGGTGTTAACCCTATTCTAACAATGTGTTTGCAAAATCTCGCAGGAACGCGGAGATCAGAGATTTAAAAATGTCTCCAAAGTGGGCCTTGCATGAAAATGAAAAACCATATTGATTTGTGTTGGTTACCAAAGCTGTGTAGCATTCGCGGCAGGCTTTAAGGATTCTGCCTCGGCTCACCTGCACCTCTAGAAATGAGTCGAGTGAAGGAGTGTTACAGTCTGTATTAATGGATGGAGATATGTGACAGGGTCGCTTATCTCCAATACACGCAGACATTGTCTTTTAAGGCTGTGCTGCCGGGTCTTTTCATTACGGATGGCTTTCAGCAGCCCTCGTCTAATATACCCAGACAAGTAAGATTTGATTCATAGGCTGCTGAGCTCTATCTATTTTGCCACAGGCCTCTGTCATCCCATAGATATCAGAAATGAGTGGTGATATCAAACATTTTATAGTGGTTATAAATCATCTCGGAAGATTGAAATGTGCCGTCACATGAGGATAGATATTTTACAACGGCGTGGATTATGAACATGGTGTTATATCCGAGTGAGGTTAGACATCTTGTTTCACTGCAAGTGCTTTGTTTTTGTCCTATAGATGGCATTTTAAAACAGTTTCTGCAAACTAAAAGCGTCAATGAATGTATGTGATAGGAGGAACTACAACTGTACTTGAAATACAATTTATAGACTGTATATAAAGACAATCATGAGTAGGTCTCACGTTTAGTCTTTCGATCTGTGCCACAACAATGTGTCTACAGCCGTGCTAGCTTCAGTGTTTACCATGTCAAACTTTTGCCAATAATAAAAAGAAATCTGAGGTTGATGGGGATGACATGATTGCGTGTCGCAAATTTCCTGCCAATCCATAAACAAAATGTTTGGACATTTAACTAAAACAAAGTGAGGAGGATTCTTCTTCTGGGGTTGGAACATCGTCCTCCCGATCAACTGTCTAAACCCGTAATATTTCCATTCAGTCCACAAATCAATAAGCGGAGGAAAGCGACACGTTCCTCACGATGGCTCATACTGTATGTGAAGCAGAGACGTGATTAAAAAGAAAATCTAATTTAGAAAACTCTGCTTCAACGCCCTCTGAAAACGAATCATAATTAAAGTAAAAACCGATCCAATGATAAAAACTAATAGGACTGCCAAAACGAATAAATCTGTGGCGCGGTGTCTCTCAGCCTCAGTGAAAGGTCACAGTGCATTCTTCTTATCTCTTAAGACGTCTGAGTCATCCTGACTGAACTGTGAAGGGTCAGCCAGCTTCACTCCACACTTTATTAACACTTTGGACGTGGAGCTTTTCTAAAACATTCACTAAAGTTTTTGACTCACAAATGAAATGTATTTTATTGGATGACATTTTATTATGAAGTACAGCCCGTCTTTGTGCACATGGCGGAGCAATGGTGGTCAAAAGAGCCTGTTCTCCTAAATTAATAATGTGAACAGCTGCAGGATTCGAGTGTAATTGGTCCAACATCAAGAATTTCTGCAATCATCTGTTGTTGAATGTAAATTATGCCCTATTGATTCTAACTAATAAACAGCACACGGTGTTATAAACGACCTGTTCTCAACTGCAACGAGCCAACACACAGCTGCTGCGGCCTTGTTTTTACAGTCGGACACTGATGAGCTATTCATGAAGTGTTGCTGTATTTCCAAATGCATAAGATATTTAAGTTAATTTCAAAGCCTCTAAAGTGTATGCAGTGATTTTCTTCTTGACACGACGCAGGCTGTATATTCCTGGCTTGGGATGCCGCCGTGGCTGGTGTGATAACAGACGAAGTGCGATGTTTCTTTGTGACTTAACAGATGCTCGGAGGAGTGTGTTGGCTTTCGAGATGAGGGAGTGGGAGCAAAGCGTCTGGCTCTGCTTCTGTGTCTTTCCCGGCAAATGTCAGCGGCTCTTGAGACGAAGGGAAGCGTGTCAAACAGACGTGTCGAGGCAACGCAGCTCGTTATGTTCTCTCTCTCTCTCTCTTCCGGTTCAAGGTGAACCGAGATATTCTGGGTCAAGGAGGAAGAGAGGCGAGGAAGGTCAAGAGGACGGCTGTTCTTTTACTCCCTAATCTAAATCTGATTACATTTCACTGGAGCCTTTTACTCTCCTACTTTGTTTTACTCGTCAGCTGTAAGAATATGATGCGTTAACACTATATGCATGTTGGTAAAACTTACTCGCACATAAACCAGTGCAGAGCTTAGTGCTCTCTCCCCTCGTCGTACACCTGAGCTTCACCGCCTCGGGACGCAGAGTGAGAACATCCTCGGGTATTAAAAGGAAGCTTCAAAGGCTCCTTTCCACAACTATTTCATTCGCTTTCAGTTGACCCGGTGTTTGGTAAAGGTCACCTCTGTGTTGCAGAGCCCCCATTTTATAATTAGGACGATAACACCGTTAGGAGGATTCTGAAGGCTGCCAGGTTGAGCACGAGGATTGATCTGTACCATCTCAGCTGATTAATACTCCGGACCATTTCTCAGTGCAGCACAATGACCGTTGGGAGGAAAGCGAGGCCGCCGAGAGACTACTGGGGGAGGATTTCTCTTACGTTTGCGACTAATTGATACGACTACTGTAGTCTGCAAAGTACATTAGTGACACAACACACCCTGCTCACATGAAGCTGTTTGTAGCATTATTCATTATTATACTGTTATAGTTCAGTCTTATCGCTCTGATAGGGTGTGAAGACATACACATGCATTGTGACAAGCAAAGGTGCTTCACTCCTCAGGTGATGCAGCTGAGCAGTTTCATTATGAACTATAAAAAACAGGAATGACTTGGGCACACATGCATTTAAATGACTACTTTTCATCTGTAGGGAATGTAGTACCCTAAGCATGTGACTCCCTGCGCTTTAAATGAGGTTCAACTGGCACTCATAAGAGTTAAACCTTTTACTCCATCTGGAGGACTGGAGATTTCCCTCGGGTGCCGGGCTGTATCGGGTCACTTTGAGCTCCTCAGGGTGAGTACGCTTGCTCTGCTTCTGCACTTCAAACGCCCAATCACGCGTCAGAAGAGGGGAGACAATCAAATGTCTGAAACATTCAATGCGGGTCAGAGAAAAAAGGTCAAGCTGGCCTATTTCTGGGTCCTCTGCTGCCGCAGTGAAGCTGACATCTTTAATTCATGGCCGCTGTCTGGGCTGTCGCCTGGACCTGGCAGCTGCGTGACTGAGAGTGACCTGCCTGCCGGGGAATTATGAGACATATTCTCTGAAGAATCTGTGAGGAATGTGTTTGGTTGCACTCCTCTGGTTGGCAGGTGGTTTCATGTCAGGTTCCCTCTTCCATCATAATGACCTCAAAGAGTCCCGGCTTCTAGCTCCTACTAATTATTCATGGTTTTTTTTTAAATAACTTTATATTCTCTGATGCATTACATGTTATTTCAAGGAAAAGTTTGACATTTTGGGGAATACAATTCTTTGCTTTCTTGCCTAGAGTTAGATTAGAGCATGTGTACAATATCGAGCTGTTTCCCCCTGCTTCCAGTCTTTGTGCTAAGCTAAGCTAAGCTAAGCTAAGCTAAGCTAACTGGCTGCTGGCTGTAGCTTCACATTTAGTGTACAGACATGAGTGATGTTGATTTCTTATTTCTTTGCCTTCACAGTAACGGTATATTTGTGGGTGTGAAAATGTCACGGCATTAATTAAACAACTGTTATAACAAGAGCTTGTCATGTTCAGATGAAAAGTGCAGGAGGAATATATAAGATTGTTGAGCCACCGTGGCAGCATTGCTGACATGTGACGTGCCGCTCTTGACAAGAACAGACCTTTTGGTGCAGAGAGAAGCTCGGAGCCATCTTTAATTTTAGCAGGCGAACGCCTTAATGACACAAGCTGTTAAAATCTGCAGACATGGTGTCAAGCTGATGCTAATTTGCTTGCAGGTGATGTTCTTCTCCGCTGTCCCTGCTCCAGCCGCGCTCCCTTTTCAGTTCACTTGCACTTTTATTACCGTCGTCACCCGCGGCACTGTTCTGAAATGGCTTCTTTGGCTGACAGCACAGGTGTGTGAGTACATGTGTGACTAAAAATGAGTCGGGTGTCCTTGGTCGCAGGTTATAATTATAATAAAAGATATGTCTGTGGCCCCGGAGAGTGAATGAAATATGTCCTGTGACTGCAGCAGGCTCTGGGAGGGGCTGTACTTGCTGCCAGACTCCCAGCATCCTCCTTGGCCTCTCAGGCATCACAGATGGTATCCCGGCACCGGCCAACCACCTGTGAGGGGAAAGTGAACGATAAAGTCTCTTACTTGTTGTTCAGCCTTGGGTGCATCCTCATCGGGACATATTTAATGTTCCAGGCAAGGTCGGCCAATCGCTTCCAAACGTTTGGGGAAAGTCTGAGCAGCTCCTCCAGACCGAAACCTGCTCCGAGAGGCGTAAAGGGGGGGGGGGGGGGGCTTGGTAATGTACAGGTGGAGACTACCTGAAATATTAATGTGGTTATATTGTTTTCTAATGAGAAACTCCTCATTCTAATGTAATTGCTTTTCCTTAAATGAGCTTTTCCCTTTAAACACGCTCCTCTCTAATTTCACGCCCCCGAGGGTACACACCAATGTTGTTATGTTCCCGACACGCTGTGTGTGTGTGATTGTGTGTGTGTGTGTGTGTGTGTGTGTGTGTGTGTGTGTGTGTGCATGGGCGTGTTGATCCTTGCTTACATTTACAGAAGACACTTGCTGCCCTTCATAGCAGTTAGTGGTGATAAGGCAGGCAGGGGGCATCATGGGAAAGCGTCTCTCAGCTCACAGCTTTGGAGAGATGCTCTTGAGGTGTTTAGGTCACTGGTAATTGATCCAGGTTCTGCATTTCTGTAAGTGTTTTATGCAAAAACCTCTATATTGCATTTCATTTGAAAAGACAGACGAGGACAAAACTCTGGAAGATCCGTAGGCTCGCAGATCTTTCTCTTATTTCACAGTCTTCTGAGAATATAGGCCACTTACTACCAGTATATCATGTTAACAAACCAGTGAACTGACTTACTGCATCCGCTGACCTTCCTGGATTCTCCCTGCACACTGTGGTTGTAAATGAGGTCACACGGTGCCTATTTTGGGAGGGGAAGCTATTGCAGCACCTGTAGTTAGCACATCGAGTGCTGCTGTTAAAGAGTATTTTCATAATGGATTAATCCGGCGGTGATTATGATGATTGATTGTTTTGTTTTAATGTTTTATTTTGCCCAGATGTTTAGTTTATAATATAATACTCACAAAGCAGTAGATCCTCACATTTGAGCTTCTAAAACCAGATACTTCTTAACTAACTAACTCATTTATTATCTAGAGCTGCAACAAGAAGTCTGTTTTGAATATACACTTCATATTCATTGATTTATAAAGTTTGTTTTACACATATTTTAAACATTTGACTAGTTTTAGCTTCTCAAATGTCTTGTGAATTTAAAGACGCCATGACGTCACATTTGGACACATGATGAAAAAATAAAGACAACGCATTGAACAGGTTGCGTTTACACACCGATCAACTAAAAAGCCCACAAAAAACACCTCCGATGATCCACTGAGGCTGCACTCAATGTTTCCCATTGATGAGCTACTGTGATGAGGTTGACATGGCAACAGAGCATCAACACTCGACAGCATGTGTAGGGCTTTTCTGGAAAGGTAATTCCCTTTTTTTGTAAAATCATCTTGTACGCCTAGAATCACACAAGATAATGTGGTTAGTCTTTTGTCAGGATGCTTCATTAAGATATAACATGGACACATCTATTTTTTTTTCCCTTTCTTCCTCATCCACGACGAGTCGAGCATCCTTTTGTTTTGTTTTTCGCCTCAGGTAATCAGCAGCATCCACCGTGATTGCATTTTAATTAAAAAAGCGCCATTTTAATCATCTCTGGCGTGGTGCAGGAGAAAGGCGATGTGGCGTTATCAATCCTATGTCCCTGCCTATCACACACACAAGCAAACACACACACACACACACTCTATGTCTGACTAACTATGCTTGGCTGGGTGCTTCATTAAATAGAAGGTCGTAATTAATATTGAGAGCTGACAAGGCCTCCCAGAGAACCCAATGCATTAAGCAGGGAAGTGATGAGGAGGTAAAGTTGAATGGACTGACACTAATTGCAGAGCGGTGAGATGCGTGGTCAAGAGGGATTGTGTGGCTCTTTCTAAGTGCTTACAAGTGTCTCGTATACAGTATGTTTGTAGTCATCTTCAAGCTTAATCTCAATTATTGGTAAAATATTGATCTGCATAAATCTGAAGTTTGTTTTTCCTGCCTAATATTCACTCGCTTTCATCTCCCGTGGTGGGTTTTTATCAGAGCAGACCAAAACAAAAAAGCTGAAAGATGCTAAAATGCTTCGTAGAGTTGCGGCGAACTGCAGAAACATATACATTTAATCCATTGTTCATTTAAAAATAATGATTGGAGCAGCTATACGATTTTGTAAAACAGTTTAAATGTGTGCAACTCTAACTCTAACCCTGGATCTTCTGTGGCAGGAAGCTTCTTTGTTGTTGTCATGGCTAACCTGCAAAATGTAGCTTAATCTGTCCATGAAAATGAGGCATGCATGGTGTATAAAATAACAGTGAAATGCGAGTTTTCAGAAAATCCATTTGTGGTCTTGGTTTTCGTTCAGTAAGTTGTTTCTCTTCAGTTCAGGACATTCTGCCTTTTAGTGTTGTTCTAGAGAGCCGAGCGACCTTACAGCTCTGCTATGACGCCTCACTATGTGACTACATCGTTAAATAGCCATTTTGCTGACATTGAAGCCATTACCTCCCAAAAGAAGTAATTTCCTGATATGTCCCCTCAACTCCCGGACAAAATGACTGCATATTGGGTCTGTATGATCGAGTTATCGTGCACACTAAACAGAATAATGATCCTCACGATGGATCTCCGAAGAAGAAACTTGAAACAAGTGATGCCTGAAAAGTTCCTCGTCCACACGTTGACTAACAGACATGTCGCACCTTTCTCTTCTCATTATTAAAGAAGTCTGACAGAGGCCTCTCCTCCTCCTCAGCCTGTTCTTTATTCATGGTCACGAGCTGCTTATTGCTGTCCATCGAGGCCACCGGGCCAAGAGGCTGCATCCAATCACGTCACTCCTGCTGATGAGCTGAAGCAGGGAAACGGCAAAGATAAAAGAGTTGACGAACGAGGGCTGAGGCTTGACCTAGTTGTTTACAGATTGTCTACGTGTTGCCAACACTGCAAAATGCCATAAAGTTCTCTCGTATCAGCCTGTCAAGAACTTTTTCAACAAACCTAAAAGGTTGTTAGTGGCTCATTTCTTGGCTGAAGGTGTGATTATTGTCTGGGCTCGTTTTGACCCTGAACACAACACTTCAAGAGGAGTTTTTTTACCCCACTGACTGTTTTCTTCTTCTTCTGTGGTGGATCACCAGCGCAGACCGGCAAGCAGAATCAGTCCTCCGCTCGCTGCAACTCTCACGTGTGAAATATGAATAGGAACAGCTACCCATAATGCACCTGTCATTTGTTCATTTATTAGTCTGGAACACCCAGCCCTGGTCGAAGCGTTAAAGTTCATTAATATTCATACACCATCCATAAATGGAAACGTTGGGGTATTAGTGTCAGAGACGGGATAGGAAAAGTCACACTAATTGATGATTGATGGCTCTGCCATTAGTGGCGAGGCCCACAGCCAGACTTAATGCAGTACTGAGCTGCACTTTTATTGAGCGGTGACATATTTAGAAAATGTGACATTAGGCTAATTCTGTTCTGTAATTCAGTCCATTTTCTGTACATCCAGTCTCTGTACTGTGTACTTATTCTCATGTCCGTTATCTATTATTAAGTCTTGTGTCTCATCTTCTCTTTCCTCCAGGTTGCCTGTTTGAAGACGAGCTCTGTACACCGTATGAGTTCTGCGTCAATGGTAAGTCAGTCTCAGAGTCGTGTCCGCCTACCACACCTCATTATATTGTACATCCTCCCTGTGGTATCAACCATCATCGACCCAACGCAGCTATAAAGCCACGCTGGCTATTTTTAACCATTCAGGGATTTATTCATAGATAGATGGTCATTGGAGAGCTTACTCACAGCATTTAGTTTCAGGCTCAGTTCAGACGTATGAGTCATGTTTTCAGAAAAGCATTAAAACATCCGGGAGCCGCGCTGCAGCAGGAAGCTCTAAACATCTACACATCTAACGAACTACACGGCTGATAATAGAAACCATTCGGGTGTTTCTCGCGTTTACTTAAACCCGCAAATGGTCATCTATAAAAAAAACATCTTTTCATGGAGGATGTGTCAGTGGTTGCCCTGACAGCATGTCATAATCTTCACGTGGTGAAAGGTTAGTGTATTCTCCCTCAGTGGAACGCCATCTTTTACTTCCATGCACAGTGGGAACCTACATCCATCCCCGTGCATGTTTAGTTTTTGGCTTCACGAGCGTAATGATGGAGGTTTGTTTTGTTTTGTTCGCTCCCTTCATTCACTTTCTGCAGATTCAACACGCAATCAATTTCACAAACAAGATGAAGCCGGCGAAGGAACACTTGCTCGTTGGCAGACAATAGATTAACATGCACAACATGCTGTGACCTATAGGAGGCCGCGTGGAGTTACACACAGGACAAGCAATAAAAAAAAAAACAGGAGGATATTCAAACGAGTACCAGTCTGAATATTAATGTATCAATAAGGAGAGGCGGGTGAGAATGACCTGAGTTAATTCTGCTTTTTGTCTGTCGGCTTCTCCCTGGTTATGTGGGTGCTTTTGTGTAAAATGCTTCTTAGTTTTCATGATATTTTCTAGTAATCAGTCAATAATTGATTCTTTCCCACAACTCAAGGTGACACAAATATATTTCCCCCCCAATACTCATGGCAAAAGCTATTCACATATTCAATGAACCATTATGTCTTTATGTCAAAATAGTTGCTGATTTATTTTCCGTCGATCGATTACAATTGATTGCTCTATTACTAAATGTTTACCAAAGTGCTTTGCAGAGAGATGACAACTCCAGAAACACGAAAGTAATAATGAAAATCGATCGTAATGAACGGATAAAAATCAATAATTATGAATAAAAGTATAAAATCACAACAGGCATATTGCAAAGAGAAATAATAGTAGAGACGTTATAATGAATATCAACTCAAGAAAAGACATGTTGGGTGTTACATGACCGTAAGTATTAAGCTACAGCTAGCAGCCAGTTAGCTTAGCTTAGCTTAGCTTAGCATAAAGACGGGACCTGGCTCTGCCCAAATGGCTTACAAGATGCAGACTAACTTGTTCATTAGTGAGCTTTACAGGTTGGAAGAAAACGGTATCAATGTTATTGTTGAACTACGTTGTAAAGATGGGTTATAAGATATCTCTTAGCGGAGGTGAGCTCTAATAGTGAGCGGTACGTAGTAGCTTATTTGAGATCTCCTCCCTGATTTCCATATTAACCCAGTTCAGGAGGAAACAAGGGAAGGAAGAGACAGTGCAGGAGAGAAATATAAAAACCTGACTTTAATTACACAGTTTGCATTGGTTCAGAGGGGAGCAGCCTAATGGAGGGAAATTGCTGACACCTCGACAGAACCCCCTCCCCCCCCCCTCCCCCAGAGGCACAGATGGAGTCGTGGTGGGTGTGGAAGTTTTATATTACATTGGACTATCATGCAAATCTGACACGGATGGTCATATATTTCCCCACATCTTTTCATTTCCTCACTGTCAATTTTATATTTATTTTACATTGCTTTGGCCCAAATTGCAGCGATCACATTATCATTCTCACACTGAAATATAATTACGCTCGATAAAGGCAAATATATACAGGCAAGAAAGACCAATGTTGGATTAATGTTGTACCTAATATGCAAGTAATGAGACGTTATTTAGTTGCTTCATAACACCTCTACGTGTATTCAGTCTGCGCTCTGTCATTCTCCGTCAGAGAGAGCAGCAGCAGCCGCCGCACAGACAGAGGATGAGTGGGAGTAACTAGGTCTGCCACTTCAACTCTTCCCCACGTCCCTGAAGGAGTAACCTGGTTTATTCTGGGCTGGGCCAACCGTGCTCTTCCTCACTCGTGCTGTTGCCATGCAAAGAGGCTGAGGGGAAGGAAGGAGCTGCTCTCTGTGGTGTCAATCGGCACCATTGTGTACGCGTCATTCACAGTGCATGTAGCAGGTATTACCCCCTCTGGTGGAACATTGAATCAGAGGAGATTTAATGTAGCTCTAAATGAATAACAAATATAGAATACAAAACATATGTTAGCCAAAGTATTCATCCACCAAATCTACCCTGGTGCAGCCAAGTGACGTTTGCTAAACCTTTGACCAATACCTGTCAAGCTTTCTGATCCTGGGTGTGACATATAAGATAATGTTGCCAGATTTACCACCAAACAGTTGAGTTTGGCCGTATACAGCCTGCGAGAACATTTGATCCGGCCCTCGAGGTAATTCGTAAGCAAAAAAAATCCACTAGCAAAAAAAAATTAGACGCCAATATTTTAAACGGCCGACTGTTTTTCCTGGCCACGGTCAGGGTCCCTGAACACAACACGAGGGGACCGTGTCATCACGTGGTCACGTCATGTCAAAAAACTTCAATATTAAACGAGACTGTCGTTGACATCAGTGAACGCAGCGTGGCGAGTGTAAACAAGAGAAAGGTGGATGTGGAATGTCACTTTCCAGGAGAAATGGACGAACGATTATTTCTTTGTGGAAGTTAAAGGCCAGTGTGTCTAGTTTGTGCGGACGTACTTGCGGTGATGAAAAATAATCTCGAGCGTCATTACTGCACGAAACATGCCGAACTGCACGAGCTGAAAGGACGAGTGTTTGGATAAAGTTAACGCTCTTCGGCGGAGTTCGGCCCAACAAGCAGCTCTCTGCAGAGCGTAACATACAAACATGGACAGATAGAGAGGTAGACCACCACACCAAGAACACACTGTTCCACCACTGCACTCCTATTATGTTCTACCCTGTAGATGTTAGCGTGTAGATCCATTACAACCCTCCACATATCATTAGATCTGCTGTCATGGCTCAGTTTGAAACCAACCTCTTACTTTCTCAGGGCTTCCTCCTAAAAGGTTACAGTATGTGATTACCCTGAGACCGGAAATGCATTTTAATTTGATGCAACTCTCCAGGGTGTGTGGCTTACTGGTGTGACAAGCTAAGCTAAAGTACAGTGGGTAAGTGCTCCGAGTTTCCCTAAGGGCACAGGTTGTCTCCCATTAAACGCTTAACCAATAGTTCTATCGACTGGTGGTCATCTCGCCTCCACTTGGGCCATTATTGTCTGAAAACGTCCCCTCTGTATTTTAGATTTAAACAATGTAGGTGATGCTTCTATTGATCGAAGCTTGCAACGAGTTCAACTGACAACTAAAACGCTTTTAAGTTACCGCCGCAAAATCTATAATCCCAAACAATCTGCACGGCCGGGGAGAAAGAGCGCCGACGCAGAAGCTAAGAATAATCAAGAAGTGCTAAGTGAAAAAACATCTTTAAGTATTAAAGATATGAGACTATCTGAGATGTAATAATAGAGCTAATTCATATTCCACTTCCAAATTGAATAGGCGGTATGTTTTGATGTAGTTTATCTTTATTAATTTCTGTATTAGCAGAGCACATCTGGCCGGTCTCGGTGCATCGGTTCAGGCCTACAGCTGAGACACCTGTTCCAATACGTCTTCATTTGTGTCCCGGGTCCGTCTTCCCCTCCCACGTGCAGCCTTTAGAAATGCTTTGCTGACTGTCAGCTTTAGTGTTTGCTCGTGTTATCCCCGAGTATTAGCCTTCACAGTTTAAATAGCTTTAGCAGCAGCCGGGTGTCGCGCTGTCTGTCACACTGGGAGAAGAGACGGCGTCTGGATTTACAGCTCTTTACCTTTATTCCTGTCAACACGGCACTTATCCAGACGCAGCTCCTCTTTAGTGGGGAAGGTCACTGATATGCAGGATTTGTACATGGAAGGATTGATTGATTTTGTGGCCTGTTTCATGCATTATAGATTAGATTGATCAAGGTGCATTTGCATTGCGGTTCCCTTTTGTCCGTCACAGTGACACAAGGCACAAATTGATCCATCGTCGGCTTAATATTTTCCATAAACCTGACGGATGATGATTAGAAAATCACTCTGTTCTGATCTGCTTTGATAGATTTTTTGCTTCATTCCCCAAAAAGCCTTGAATGTGTCGGACCTACATAGATCTCTTGCACTAAAACCTTCAGTAATCTGCTGACACATTTGAGGAAAGATTCTCTGATATTTAATTGCCCTGCATTTCTGTGTTATTTTCAGATTTCACTTCGCTTCATGCACGTCCGAGCCTGAATTTAAAATGTTTTTTGGCTGTCAGAAAATCCTGCAATAAACCATTGTTGCTTGATAATCTCAGTACTGTGATACACACACTATACAGTGACAGAACAGGGCTTTGTGATTCATCGAGCATTATGTGGCTCTGAATGATTCAGCATCACTTCGATAAATCAACTATAATGTTTGTCGCATAAGGAACCAGCCGCCGTTCGTTTCTTACATAACTTAAATTAAATCCTACAGGAAGACCTCGAGAAAACCTTATGTTGTCATTATGTTAACCGCGTCACCCGTGATGACGTCATTAGAAACGAGCGGATGTTGGCGAAGAGCAGCGAGACTTTCTGATTCAGACGTCTGTGATGCATCTGTAGGTGGGAGCGTTTCCTCTGCGCTGTTAAAGATCCCAAAATAAGTCCTGAGCGTTGCACTGTGTTGTCTATGCTAATGCACCACCTCCCACGGGCTTCTTCCTGTACAGAGCTGTCATTTAACGGGTCACAGGCAAAGTGTGTGCGGGGGGGGGGGGGGAGTCAGGAAAACACCAGCTTCTCGTTAACAATAAGAATTTGATTTAGTGCCTGACATCCCGTTATTATCTTTGTAATCTACAGCCACTGAATTTTACACCGAACATGCCTCTGTACTGACATTACTTGTACTCAAAGCTGGAAACGGATGCTTGGTGATGTGTAAATAGATGAATAGAGAGAGGGAATGTTTTTCTTTTTGATGCAAAGGTAAAGCTCGACGTGCCGTATCAAAATGTTAAATCACACAGAGGATTAAGAAATATTAATGATGATAAATGACTTTGGCGGAGGAGATGTATAATTGCAGCATGTAATGGACATCAGCGTTGGTGTATTCTACGGTCCCCGACCATACAGTCTGTGTCCCCGACCTGTCGATGAGCATCAATCGTACCATTGATGTGTGCTGTCACCGTCCGACATCTTGGGCCTAATTAATGGGATGCTGTGGTGCATGGCAAAGTGTTGATTCACATCATTAGATCCCATTTAATCACAGTGGCATCCTCACATGTACTCGCACACGGTAGTATGCATGATTGCCCACACACAGGCACACACACACACACACACACACACACACACACACACACACACACCGACAACATGGCTCAGATCCAATCTCCAGTATTCATCTCCAGAGATCATCTCAGAGGTGGACTTTCATTTAGTGACTTGAGCCAACAAGGGTTTCTATCTCCAGCCGAGCAATTGTGACACACGGGTCATTTATATTCCAGGCGTTACGTCTGCACACTGCTTCCTGACCCCTGAGCCTCAGCATCCTTCTGAGGTCTAGACCAGCCATTGAAATATGGGGATCTGATAGGGACTCTGTGGTGTGGGTTGCCTAGCAACCTGTATTGAGTGAGGCAAGAGGCCTGCTGATGGGGAGATTACCAGGGTCCCTGATAAAGTCTTTCCTGCCATGAACGGCTGCTTATCGTGCTGCTGTCAGAGGGAAAATGTCAGCTATTACCGCCCCCAAAACAGGAAGTTAGAGGTACCGAGACACTGCAGTTGCCACACACCATTAAACATTTCAACGGAGCAAAAATGTCTTACATCTTCTTCATGTGTGCCTCTCACAAACATGTCCCTCATGACCCTGGTTTCACCTTTTTCTCCTCGTTTCTTTTTTCTGTAGATGAAGTGTTTGGGAGGTGCCAGGAGTTGGCCGCTGCAGACTTGTACACATACGATATTTCTTCCTCTGCTCTGCAACGCCTCAGGATCCTCCTACAGAAACTGGCTCACAGAGGTACATGCTGACTGTTTGTCTGTCTGTCTGTGTCCGAGTGTCTTTTTCCCGCCTGTTCAGCAGCCTTTATCAGTCATGTACAGGGCTTACAGCAAATGCCTGTCAACTGCCTTTGCGTGACGCAAGCCAAATAAGCCAAGCTGTCTCCTCAGCTAACGTAGAGCAACACCATTGAGCTAGAACAGGTCATTTGACTCATCGGGCCATTGTTTTCCCATCATCGCCTAACTTTAGCAGCCAATCTAATTGGCTTGTATGCCGGTGGGACATTTAGAGCTAATTTTGTGGATGAGTAACTGTGAGGTGTGCAGTGTAATCACATCAGACAGTTTCTCCTTCTCAATCAATGGCAGCAGCTAATGTGTTTGTTATATAACAGGTTACATCTTCATATAGTGCATTTTCAATAAGCTGTCTTCATAACAGAAGTAACTTTATAGCTTATTATGAATGAAAGTTACAGTAGGAATTTAACGGTTCAAGCCTGGCTGAGGATTTAAGGGTCTCATCAGCACGTCTCCTCAGTTCGGTCACGTTATCAAGGCTGATTTTATATTCATGTGTTGTGCTGTCTGTGGGAGACGGAGCTTCTTCTTGCTGATGGTTGTTACAGTGTGAACAACAGCTAGAAATGACTGGAGCCTCCAGGCAGCCTGCTAATATGGATCCATAGCTGTAACTGCTTCACAAATGTCTCTGGAAAGGTATGAAAAGGTATTGTCTGCCCATAAAATGCTAAAAAATTGCTTAAATGTGACCAATATAGGACCCAAAGCGTTACATGGGCCCGTCATTTGTTCATAATTTGTTTCTACAATTCACCATATATGTGAGTTAATTGTTCCACACTAAATTAATAAACATTTATTTTGGATTAAATGCAGCAGTTATTTTCCTCTCAGCCAACAACTACTCATAAAGTCAACTAACTATATCCAGTCTCAGACCCGTGTCTCTATTTTCCTTATGATTAGTACTAATTAAAACTTTATTTATTTACAGGAAACTTCTCAGGAAATTATTAATGCATTTGTAGGAAATTACAGACCAGTGTTACCAAGAAACTTAGGAGAAAACTGTGTTTTTCTGCATATTTTCTCCACACATTTGGCAGCCTGTAAGTGCAGTTATAGCCCACCAGGGGGCAGTAGACACCTTTAACACAGACCGTGACCACAAACATCAACCCTCCAAATATAA